>NC_135860.1:3862737-4102737 GCF_031162955.1 Sander vitreus
GTGCGCAACACTTAAAGACATTTCCCCCCCCCTTTGATTCGACAACTGCTGAAATAAGCCCAGACGGCGCCGCCTGATGACTTTGCCTGTGAAGGGTAATTGATTGGCGGGGATGATCCCCTTCCAAGTCACCTGCTGATGGAGCACAGAGTAACAGAGGTAGAGCAATCTGCAGCCAGAGAGCATTCAGCTCTCCTACAGTGTAACACCGAATGTCTCCTGTGAGGATGACAGTTGCTGAGTGTAAAGTATATTTAAAAAAAAAAAAAAAAAAAGTATTCTCACATAGACGGTGTTTAAACAATGACCCCGAGCCTCCTGTGTTTTGTTGAAATGTTTAGTTTAGTTTATTATAAGGATCCTCATAAGAGGACGCCTAGACGGCCAGCTAGTCTTCCTGGGGTCCAAAACAACATTTAATCAATATTAAACAATATTAAAACATTTCATGACACCTACAGAAAAGAAAATAAACATAACGATATCTAAGTATAAAACAAAATAACAAGGAAACAACAAAAAAAAACAAGAAAAATAAAAATATCTCGAAGGCTCAAGACCTTGTGAATAATCTGCCCAATCTCCATAAAAATAAAAAGCATATTTGTTGCACTCCTTTGCCAACTGATAAAGTAATATTTAGTTACTCAGCCTGTACACAACTCATGAAAGTTTTTCTATCTGCTTCTGTTCTGTTCCAGCAAATAATACAACTGCACAGCAAATGTTATGTTTTTCAATGCTGACTTTAAGAGCAGTCAAAAAGACGACTGTAAATGCAGTTCCATCCACCTGTTTTTTGTTATTTTATCTTCAATTAGCATATTGGCCGAGGTAGAAAAGTTGGTATATTTAAAAGAAAATTGTGGAAAAGTGCAATGGAAACAGGCTTGCGGAATAAATTGTGAAATTCAGACGTTTTGTGATTGACACACTCTTGGAAGAATGTGATACGGTCCCTACAAGAGACCTGGCTTGCAAAACAAGACCTGGATAAGCTCAACATTTTACATAAATGAATGTAAAACGTGGAAGCTGGACTGGACGAACCTAACTAGGGATGATCTAAACAAATATATTTACTGTAACTGACTGAACTTGTTAAATAAGATCCATCTTCCTAGGAACGCTCTGATGTGCCTCAGAACGCTTTGTAAAAACTCACAGCACAGTGGGGAACTCTGTGATATGTGCGATAATATTGTAAAAGTCCATAACGACTCTGGAAGACTCCTTCAGAAACACAAAAACAAGGTACATAACATCAAACCTGGATGGAATGAATTTGTGGCAACAACATGCTGCAGCCAGAGAGGCTTGTAAACTCTGGACAGAAGCAGGATGACCTAGACGGGGGTCATTGCTCACTCATGCCAGATTAAACATTCCCTTTGTTTTATAAAAAAGAAATGTGGGCTGATTCTCTTGCCAGGATTCTGCAGAGTAATAATCACCATGATTTTGGGAGAGGTTGAAATCATGAATAATTTTAAAACCCCTTTAGCAGCTACCGTTGAGGGTGTGTGTGGTCAAGAAGAAATAGCTAAGATGTGGCATGAGCACTGTTTCCATCTATTCAATTGTGTTAAAAGTAATGCACTTGTAGTCGATAATGTTGACCTCTCGGACAACATGGGGGTCCGGGCTAGTGATGTGTATGATGCTATAATGATGCTGGAGGAGAACAAGGCTTGTAGTAGTTCTTCGTAAAAGGGAGTTTTTCCTCGCCACTGTCGCACTAAATGCTTGCTCTTGGGGGAATTTTCTGGAATATACTGGAATTGTTGGATCTTTGTAAATTATAGAGTGTGGTCAAGACCTACTCTATCTGTAAAGTGTCTTGAGATAACTCTTGTTATGATTTGATACTATCAGACGTGTATAAAGTACTAGAGACGCATACTTGAGTAAAAGTACAAGTGCTCTTTCAAAAAAGTGACTTGAGTAGAAGTTGAAGTGCTCTTTAAGCACCACACTTAAGTAGAAGTACTAAAGTATTCAACATTTTTTGTACTTAAGTATTGCAAGTAGTTAATTTTAAAATCTACTTAGTACTGAAAGTAAAAGTGCAAGTATTGTGTTATTCAGTTATTAAAGAGAGCAGTCAAAAGTTTGAATATCCTATCGTTTATATTATTTCAAATGTTTAGCCTAAGGCTATAGCCAAAGGAATTAACAAATATTAAATATATTATATTATATTAAAAATAACAAATATTAACAAATACTGAAATAAAATGTACAATTATCACACTGTGCAAGTAAAATAAACATCCTCTCCAGCACAGTAACGATTAAAGCCCCCAAAAAACGTATCACACACTAGCTAGTGACATGTGATGAACAGGAAAGTTAGCAAGCTAGCATAATACAGATAAACTAACAGCTTCACATCACAGGGTAAAACGGTTAACATTCAGGACAGTGAACAGGCGACCATAATGAAAAGAAACACGACCGACGCGATCTCGGGGATGTCTTACGTAAATTACGTAGTTCGCAGTAACTACGTAACTAACGCAGTAGGTAACTAACGTAGCCGTAACTACACACACTGTAACCTACACAGTCTCCGTAGTGTGAGGAATTCACAACAGTAACGAGTAACGATGCAGCACATAAAAAAATGTATCGGAGTAAAAGTATTAAACTCATCGAAAATATGTACTCAAGTAAAAGTGGAAGTAGGAGAAAAAAAGAATACTCCAGTAGAGTACAGATACAGCCTTTTAGTACTTAAGTAGTGAAGTAGTTCTACTTTGTTAGGCTACTATACAGCTCTGGATACTTTAAATAACACGTAATTGAATTAAATTGAATAGTATAGACTGCAGAACATCTAAAGAATGCCATTTATAGGCTCTGCCCTTTGCTGCTTATGTGTTTTACTGGTGTTTTAGTTCATGATTCTATTGCGTCCGTAGCATTAGTACCTGTCATCGAGGCTGAGGCTACTAAGCTAAATAGATGGATAATTACAGACCTAATTGCCCTTGCAAGTATTCTTTCCAAAGTTCTGGAAAAAAGACAAGGTTTGAAAGCTTTGTTCTCACCACTGAATCAAACCACTTTTGAATTAAATGTAGCCCGGTTATGATGTAGAAGTCTGAATGTTTTTTCACCAAAAGAAAAAGACCAAATCATTGCTTACAGGGAAGCAGCGAAAACTGCCTTGCATTTTTAATTCTTGCCTTGAAGCTGTGTAACGTTGACATTGCATTTTACTCACACGCTTTGACTGACAGGGGGATTTCAGGGAATTACAAGGTAGAACTTTGCTTTGCAACGTAAATGGGAGATAAAAGAATGAAGCAAAAGACATAAAAACAAAATACAGATACATTTGCATTTCACCTTGAGTATTTCTGTATTTTAACGTTTCAAATTGCACCGGAACTCGTCAGATCCTGCCTCTCCAGAGGCTTTGCATCCTCCCTGCCTGCCCATCATCCTGCCTGGCAACATAATTAGAGAGCTTACAACAACAGCATCCACCCGACGGGACTCATCACACATGAATGCTTAGTCCACTGCCATTGCACACTCAAGACACCACCCTAATCCATTCTGTACTCCACTTCAGCTGCAGTGAAGTCCCCCCTCTGTCTGCGTCTCTTCTTCTTTCTCTCTTTGAAGGAGCATTTCTTCCCCGTCCCGCTCTGCAGAGGCCTGAGGGAAGCAGCTGGACTCTGCGGGTTGCTGCCGAGGCGAGGCGGCGAAAAACTGACAAATCAGAGAGGCCTAATTGTTTTTTAATGTGCTCGTCTGCGGGCCGTGCGTGTTTGTTTATGTGTTCTTCTCTGTCTGATTTGTGTGTATGAGCAGGAAGATGTGCGATATTCTATGATTGTTGTGTGCCTGTATATACACTGTGTGTGTGTGTGTGTGTGTGTGTGTGTGTGTGTGTGGTGATAGCATAATTTTATTTAATTTGGATTTCATAAAACATTACCCACACTCTCTGTAGAGCAGAGCACAATTATTAAATAATTATCATAATTTTCTGGTCTGGAGAGATGAATGAAGGTCAAACAAACATGTCACCTGTTGTGTTCAATGTGATTATAGTCTTAATTATGTGCTTTTCAGTTTCATTGCTTTCTCTCAGTTCTTCAACATGAATAGTGTCGGTTTGACCATTGCAACTTCTTTGGTCTACTTGTAACGCTGATGAACTATGATTCAATGCTCATTCAGCTGTAGCTTTGGATAAGACTGTGATGTAAAAAAATATATATATATTTATTATTATTATTATTATTATATATATATATATATATTTTTTTTTAATAATAAGGTACCTTTTTTTAGAGCCATTTCCCCTGACAGCCCATTCATGCAAGCTGATTGCTACCTTTAGTGCTAATCGTCTCACAATGGCAGGCAGGGACAAATTGTACTGTTCAGCTGCAGGCAAACGTTCTGCATCAACGATGCTGCCGAGTTTTGTCTCTCTGTCATCAGGAAAGAAATATTGAATCATGGTGGCTGGGTTTGGAAGTTTTAGGTGGGTTTACAACTGCATCCACCTGTACACACAACTTATTCATTTATTTGACAGGGACAATGCACAGCTCCTTAGCAGTACCAGAGTTAGCTATAAGCAAATTGTCATCTGTAGTCCCTGTGCAGGAAACAGAGACTAGTTTAAACAAAAAAGAAGATGTTGTGCACATCCATCTGGTTGCTGGTGCAGGACAAAAAAAGTGAATGTTCAAAAAAGGTAAAGTCTGCACAACAGCTTAATGCTCAGCTCAATGCTGTTGTGCTAAGGAATGCCAAAACGCTGTGTGCCTTATTTGCACTATTCAAGTATTTTTCCGGAGTATTAAGCTGCTGTGCGGCCTTTACCTTCTTTGTACATTCACTTTTTTGTCCTGCACCAGCACCTTTTTACATCGTCTTTTTTTAACTATTCCCTGTTTCCTGCACAGGGACTACAAATAAAAATGAGCTTATAGCTAACGCAGGTACTGCTAAGTGAATGTTCAAAGAAGGTAAAGTCCGCACAACAGCTTAATGCTCCAGAAAAATACTTTAATAGTGCAAATAAGGCACTGTGGTGTCACACCTGAAGAAGGCTAAATCATGCGCCGAAACGTTGTGTGACTTTACCTTCTTTGAACAGGAAGTATAAAAACGCTAACAGAAGTGTTCGTTCTGAGAGGGATCCTTCCTCTGTTACTCTCCCAGAGGTTTCTTCCATTCTGTTCCTGTTAAAGATTTTTATTGGAGAGTTTTTCTTCATCTTTATCGAGGGTTTAAGGCCATAGTCGGTTGTAATGTATGCTGCAAATTTGTGATATTGGGCTATATAAATAAAACTGACTTGACTTGGCATGGCACTGAAGGTCCTCCTAATTAGCTGCAGCCAGTTTCTGTTATCTTCATCTCCTCTGCCATGATTGGTATATATTAGCCATGCTGCTAGAATGGCTACAAATGTCTGCTTACAACATTATAGTGGGTTACAGTATCATATGTTACTAACCACTTCACTTATTCATTGCTTATATAGTGTTTGTAATTGCTAAATGGGGGTTAATTAAAATTATGTTATCACACTGCACCAAAATTATACTCTGAAAACTGTATATATTCAACGCTCCCACCAACAGCAATGGATCCTGGGTCTACAAATGACTTGCTCATAATGGCGGAACCATTTTTAACAAAGCGTCTGCCATGTTTTGAAGACATTAGGCACACTGCCAAATGTTGTAATTTCTGCAGAGCTCCCTTTTTAAAGCTTTGAAAAGGCGTATGAAATTACATAAAACTAGTGCTGGAGCAAAACATCTTTAGAATAGATGAAAAGCTCCCATTAACGTGTGAATTACCTATGATTCATCCACATTAGCAGCAACAATTAAATCTCTTGGCATTTCAATGACATTTATTTTGTCATCATGAAACACTTTGATTGATCACAGGATGGCTCATTTTGCCTTTTAGATCTTAATGTCACAAGTGGAGTCATTTATTAATTAATAGTGAGTGAAATCACCATCCATTACCAACAAGCTCAGCCATATAAGTGCACCGTATATGTTGTAATATATAAGTTATGCTCCAAAATGAGAAACTTTTTGGACCTATAAAATTGTTCCCTGCCCTGAAAGCTAAACCCAATACATAAAGTTTTATATTGATTGATTTTTTACACAGCTATGTGGGGAGCCAAACAATCTTTCACTGAAGGTTGAACACGGGTTCAGTTTTAACTGGAAGAAATTGTTAAACTTGTGAGGGTAATTAAGCTACTAAAATTACACACAGAGTAGAAGGCATAACAGTTAGCCCAACATTAGCCTCAGACAGCTATGCTGTGTCTTAAATTGCGCACTTCTGTACTTTTTGAGTACATAGTGCATTCACACTGACGAAGTAGGGCCAAATCCACTCCGAGTACCCGGATGCTGCACTCAAAACAGTCAAATCTTACCGCGTCTTTGCTGCAGTTTTGTTCCGTCCTCCGTCACGCGCCATACCACACCGGGAGCGTCTCAGAAGCAGAGCGTCTTGCCTGCCTGATTCGCAGATTTTATTACGTGAAAGAACAATCACATGTTTATTAAGCTAGTATCCACCTTCCACTCCAAGCAATCCTGTAATTAATATCCATGCCTTCCCTTTTCTGGCGTTGTCCCTTATATAAGGGATTTGTAACATATATTGTGTTTTTTCACCAAGAAGAATCTCTCGTGGTCCATGGGGTTTGTAGAAGAGGCATAAACAATATTGGGTGGTGTCTTGCTGTTTCACTTCCTGCTTGGCTGTCCGAACGAACTGCGGCTGGCGTAAAAAATAGATTTTTTAAGAGGTACCACTTTATGCACGCTTCTAGGATGTGCTGTGACGCAGGTGGTGGAATATCGCGCATTAACTTGAATGGCCGCGATTTCTCACGGTGGGTCGCGGTGCCTCGGGAACGCAGCGCAGATGCGATCGGTGGAAAATAGGGGTTAACATTGGAAGTAGATTATGTGTAAATTAATGCTTTTATTGTTTGTTTTACTTCTTAGTATATGATCATTTTAAGTGCTGCAGTTTTTTGTAAAATGTTCTGTTGGATGGATGATTCTATAAAACTTGAGCTGTGTTTCAGAAAGGGAATACCTTTTTTGCAGCAGATTTTATCCCGCCAGCTTGGGATAAAACTGAAAGTTATTTGTTTGCAATGTAATCTTATTATTATGACGTTATGTTCTTGTCTTTTAAGTCCAGGATCTTTGTTAGCGATGCTATTCTTCAGTAAAAATGGGTCAACACAATAAGATACGGACATCTTCAGGTATTTGGTCGGCAAATCAATTTAAGTATTGCACGGCCCAACACGAATAGAACGAAAAAAGTCACAGTGAGCTGTTCGACCCTGTTCAGCCCTTTGCTGCATGTCATTCCCCCTCTCTCTCCCCTTTCATGTCTTCAGCTGTCCTGTCAAAATAAAGGCCGAAAATGCCCCAAAAAATAATCTTTAAAAAAAAAATAATAAGAGGAAGAGTCCTAAATCTGTCTTTTTTCTATTTCACAGTACTTTAGATGATTAAGTGCATGAAATGGAAAAATGAACAGAGTGTCATTTTTCCATAACAAGTAGATATTAATTATTCTGGACACTAAAAGGTCCGTGGCAGGTAGTTTCTTCAGTTCATCCCTTGGCAGGAGACTCGAATGTTCATTATGGACACGGAGCCAGGGGATGATGTAACAATGGGTTTTTCATTGTGTAACATTCATGCACTTCTATAGTCAAGCACAGACTCCTGTAATACCTGGGGGACTAAAATATCTTGTCATTACAGCAAAGTTCATCACTTATGGAACACAGGATCCCTGTAATTACCAGTAGATGGTGTTTGGGATCATTAATGACATTACTTTTGCAAAGAACTGCAGAGCAGGGAGAGCGCAAACAAATGAGAGACCATCTGTTACTCATGCATAAAGAAAATGAACATGAAACTATGTTGGAGTTGAGAACACTGTGCTGCTTTCCCATGAACATGGAACTGGGCGCCTGCAAACATGTTTTATTTAGTCTTCATCGTAATAAGCTAAGTGCTCGTTGCCGTGGTAATTTTTCATGGCTCTTCTCTGTAATCTCCTGTCAAAAAAACAGAGTTGGTGTTTTATATCTATGGTGGAACCATCATAGCTTGTTCCGTTTTCAGTTTCAAGTTTTCAGTTTTTATGCCTTCTAATAAGTAACACCCTTTATTCAAAACACCACAGAACTGTAAAATGCAAATGCAGTGCAACATAATACTAGAACTTAGATTAATGTGAAACTTTCCATCTACTGGGTATAAGTTAACTCATTACAATTGTGTCATATCAAGCGAGTATAACAATGCAGGTATATGTTGATGTAAAAATATTGCAAAAACATGCAAAATAGATTAAAAATGTCCTCTCGTCCTTACATTCCTTCCCCTTCCGCTCAAACTCCCCCATTCTCAGTCCTTACTGATCTTTTTTTCTACCATTGCACATGCCACTGTATTCTAAATTTGATTTCAACTCTTCATTTACATAAGAAAGGATGTGTTCTTCCTTCATTACATCATCCTCAGATCAATGCTGTAAAATGTTGCCACTTGGGGCAGAAGAACTGTTGCCTGGGTAGAGACCTTTGAATCCGCCCACTCCACAGAGTTGACTAAAGATCTAAACGGAGTCTAACTAGTAACAATTCTGTCTTTTATCAGGCAAGAAGGACTGCACAACAAGCTTGCAAACCCACAGCCTTTTATATCCTAAATTGTCACGGCTAACATGTGGGCGAGCAATCCCCTATTTACACATCCAGAGACAAAGCAACAGTACACTACGTTTACATGCAGATAATATTCCGTTTTTTGCCCTTATTTCGAAAAAGACCATATTCCGACTAAGCTGTTTACATGGCTAATGAAAGTGAATATTCCACTAATATTCCTGTTTACATGTAGCCGTGCACAATATGATTTGGCGGACTTGTTAGACCGTGCGAACACAGCGTCCCTCTTTCATTCCTTCAACCAGCTTCTTGATAAAGTCGGCGTAGCGATGTGTGCGCATATCCAAAAACCTGTTGTTATCCAAGTCTTTGATGATGTTTAAAAGTAGCTGTGTTTCTCCTTCTTATCTGGTCTGCAGCCTTGCAAACTGTTGGTTGGTTGGTCTGTGTACAGCAACCATAGCAACGCACAGAGCTGACCATAAGCTGTAAACAGGCAAGAGGCCGTAAACTGCGGTAAAAACCCAGATTGAGACGCATATTCCAAATGTGCTGTATACAGTACATGTCCAATGAATGCCTCTAAAACCCGAATAATACTGTAATATCCCACATCTTAATCGGAAAATGCTATATTCGGAAAAAGGCCTTATTCGGAATATCTAACCAGAATATGCTGTTAACATCATCAAAATTATCAAATTCGGAATATTGTCATATTCGGAATAATAGTAAAATCATGTAAACATACTCAGTGTCATTCACTTGGAGTCCTGTCTCTTTCCACCTTTAAGCTCTGGTTTTGTCTCCAACTCCTGACTCTTAGACAGATACTCCACTTTCTTCATTATCTAGCGCTAACTTTGCCCGTCTGCTATTAGGGCTGGGCACATAGCTACAGCCGGTTTATCAGTATCAATTTTGCAGAAAACAGCAGCTGAGATTGATGCATTGAACTGCACAGGGGGTAGCATTTCTACGTAGGTTCATCACTATGAGCGACCAACTTCATATTATGTAGTCACAGTGATGTAGTCTACGTGATACGCAGGTATACACAGTATACCCACTAAGAAAGCTCCAGGATTTCCATATACCCAGTTAAAAATGCCCAATGACACGCAACAACATACTTTCCATTAAATCTTTGATATATTTTGAATTGTCATCTGTGTTTTTCTTCTGCACATAGGCTGAATTAAGGTATTTCCGCCGTAAATTGGTGCATAAAAGTGTATCTGAATACAGGAAACGAAGTCGTTGATGCTCAAAACTTCCCTGGGGAGGACACCCAGACCCCCCACTATGATATGGCCCCCCCTCCCCTAAAGGCAGATTCTGGCCAATATATACAGTACAGTATACCCACTACAATACATTAGACTTCACCTAATGTCACTTGATTTATTGGCAATATGTGAAATATTGATTAGTGACGCTTCAAGGAACAAAGTGCATCCTGATTGAAAGTGTACTTAGCTTATTTCAATTTTCATCTGACTCTCTTCTGTGAAATGCATTAGAGCAAAGCAACAATGGAGATTTTACTCGCTGAAATACACATTTGCTGTTGCCTGGTTCCCCGCTTCATACCAGCAATCTCGTTGCATTTATTCACGGTAGAAAAAAGGGGAAACTGGAGAGAAAGAAATAGCTATTAGCACTCAAAGACAAATTGGCTTTTATCCATTGGTGCTGTATGCGCGGCAGCAGATGCAAGGCATTTCTCTGAAGTCAGAACGGCTATATTAAGGCAAATTAGGCTGTGTTCTGCATGCTGAAGCAGAGTGCTTGACCCTTTCTTGCCGGAGGAGGCCATCACATTGTGCTGCATTAGGAGGTCCAATTGATCCTGTCTGCTGTTTAAATCAGGCCATTTCTGGACTCCCACCAAAGGGCTCACCCACCCTGAGATCCTCATTAACACTCCCCTCTCGCAGACTAACTTGTTCTTCCAACACTGTCTAAAGTTTTTTTGCTCCCCCGGCCTGTCTCCTTAGCACATTGTCGTCGGGCGCAGTGTTGCTCCCTGCCTCGTCGTTATTTTTGTCTGTTGGGCCTCTTATCTTGCCTGCGTTCCTCCGTTGCTGTTTTTGTCTGCCCAACCCTCCCTTATCCCTCCTCTCTATTTTTGTCTGATTCTCTCTCAGTGAGGAAGGCTGAGGGAGAGACTAAAAGGGATCTACAGATTCCATGGTGTCATTGACGCCACGGAGACTGACAGTGAAAAGCCAATAATGAGCTCTCCATGTTTATTTTCTTCAGGCGCTGACCAGATTCCCTTCTGCCCATCAGGCCAGGTCTTCTTGTGGTCAAAGGTCATTTGTCTCTGTACCATCGAGACATAGTCACTTTCACCATGACTCACCCACATACCCATTTGAGTTAAATGAATCTAATTATGTAAACATTTTAGAAGAAGGATTTAGGCCCCTATTCTAGTAGCAATTACTGAGTTTCAGGAGTATTGATTTATTTCAAGGTAGAGCTACAGTGGATTGTGTTGAACCTTGCCAGGAGGCAAACTACAGTAATGAAATATACTGTGTATCCTCGGGTAATTATGTCAGGAAAGTGCACTGCAAATCATCAAGCAAATTCATTCTCTCTCCATACAGCCATTGATTGTTTTTGGCCTTCCCACACATGTCAGGCACGGTTTGTGAACCTATTTGGCTCATACAATTCACTGCCAGGGTGATAGTTGCTGCGTAATCCTACAGTCACATTAGCTACAAAAGAGAGCAACACGCACTCTTGTGGGCGCTCCTGGGCGTGTCTAGCCTACTCCTGGTTGCTTGGCAACAGTAAACAGAAATTCTCCGGTGCTACCTTCAAGCACATCTTAAAAGTCACTTCAGAGGTATTGTTAAGTCACAAGAATGATGTTTTTGGATTTAAAAGCATTTATTTCTCGATAGAAGTAACAAAATATATGAGATAAAATGCCAAACATATCGGATATATACAGAAATACGATGTCCTGAAGCGTTTCCGCCATCCTGAATAATTTTCTTAAACTCGAGCAACCAACGTACATACGTCACCCTGCCCTCACGGTGCCTCACTCTGATTAGCAGTCGCTTTGTCGCATTGCTCAGCATTTGCATAAAATAGACTTCTTGTCTATTTCGGCCCCACCTTGCTGGTGGCAGCGGCAAGCTCGTCGCTTGTCGCTGGCAAACGGCCACTCCCATTGAAAATGAATGGCAGCCTGTCGCATTGTCGCTGTCTCCTGTAGCTAATGTGACTGTAGGGTTAAGTAAGAAACTGGATTGATCATGGTGAGTTGCACGACATGTATCATCAATTGCATAAATATGACTCAAACATACAGTACTATCATAAAACTGTGGCCATTGTAGCAGTATGACAAAAGCAAAAGCAGGGTTCAACAGGTGTTTTTTTTCACTTTCAAAAAATTGTACTTGCCCAAAGTCAATTTTTACTAGCCCCTATACAAATTGTTAGTTTTTTCTGATGTATTGAAAAAATACATCAGAAAAAATGTCAAACTTCGAAGAAAAAAAACCATTGAAAAAATGCAGAAAAAAACAAAAAAAGTCAAACAAAGCTTGTTTTCTTTTTCTTCAAAAAAATCAAAAGCATCATGAGCCAACTCAGTTCTTGATTGGCCAACGGCACATTCAAATCAAATCATTTAACAAGTTCTCCGACAGGGCGGCAAGAGAACAATAACGTCATTTATGATACAATAATGCCCAAACGGGCAACTGGGTGAACCTTATTGTTGATCCCTAAGTGTTTTCTGCACAGAATTACATTAACAGCAGCAGAAGATAAAAGCATAATGACTTAAGTTGGCATTTCAGGTTTTCTCATGAAATCTGCAAAGCATTAGCAACAATTTCACAACACATAATTCTTTCCCAAACCTATTGTTCTTATTTCACTGGGTCCACCCCAGTTGAATGAGGTAGACGGGGCATTGCTAAACATGGAAAGATTATCGCAGGATGTAATAACCTTATCTGTTCGACGTAAAGTGGATTACAGAGGCCAGAAAATACCTCAGCATGGCTTATCATGCTAACATTGTGCAGATTGCTGCAGTTGATTTGAATAGCATGTTGCTCGAGGAGATCCATCCAGACTTAAAGCAGATGGTGATAGCAGAGAGGTGGAAGTAATTAAAATGGCTTATCCTCAGCTAGTTGGTGTATTGATGCTTTCTCCCAGGCTGCACTAAGCCCCGACTACAGCAACGCTCCCACAATAACCCAGACAAGAGCAAAAACATAATACGCCACCGCAGAAAACGTGTTCTTTAAGTGATTTCTTACTATTTTATTATGTCCGCATTTGTCATGACGAGTTCATTGTTGGCTTGTTGCAGTGACAAAGCCTGGGGCCACAATTACCAGACATACTGTGATAATAATTTTGGTCCCAGTCTTGACTGCAGTGAGGATGGTTTCCATAGATAGGCTAGTTTAGTTTTTCAAGTGGCAGCGAATGCAGTCAATGCCCTGCGTGCACTCACTCTGCGTTAAATCTGCCCAAAGCTCAGTACTGTATGTTGTTCGGGGGGTAAATATGTCTAAAAAATCCAAACTCAATTACATTTTTTCCTTCGGAAACTTGTAGGATGTGCACATTTTGTGATAGATTGTGGTTTTTATTCATCGCTCCCAGCTGCTCTTTTTTTTATATCCACACAGGAACTATTTGCCGCAGGCCTCATTATTTAGTGCGTTCAACACTATTGCTTCTTTCTGGTTTGCACAAATTACTTAATGAAAAATGGCAGACGCCTATGCCTGCCTATCTTCACCATTTTCACTATAACGCTGTAAATCAAGATATAAATTGCAGTTTAGTGGCCCATGAAAAGATGGATATAAGACATCATGTTTATTTATTAACACACCTGTGTGGTCACTCTGTACTTCCTGAAACAAATGTTGTCATTGGATGGACTCTTAAAATGTTGCTGTAATGTCTCGACTGAATAACTATTTATATTCACATTGTGCGACCTTCAGGAAAATACGGCTCCGACTGGCCATTGGGAGCTTAGTGGCGTGTGCGATAAAACGCCGCGCTACATTAAACCAGCAACGAGGTACACGCAGCATTGTCATAAATGAGATCTAACCTCTACGGTGTGACTTCAGTGAGTCTCGGTGTGAAGCCACAGTCTTAATAATGGCAGCCAGGGCTGGAAAGATGCCATGTTTTTTTTTTAGGTCCAGAGCTAATGTCTCTCACAAGTCTATGTGACTTTAACATGAATTCAGAAGCAAAGCTGTTGTTAAATTCATCTGCAAAATGTGAACTGGAAGTGATCTGAGTCAGATGCATAGTTATTTAGGCAAATCATTTGTTAACCGTAAGTAAGCAAGTAAGCGAGGGCTGCAACTAACGATTATTTTCACAGTCAATTAATCTGTTGATTATTTTCTCTTGTTTGGGCTATAAAATGTTGGGTAATGTCGGTCAGTGTGTCAAAGCCCAAGGTGACGTCCTTAAAAGTCTTGTTTTGTCCACAACTCAAAGAAATTCAGTTTACTGAGTGAAGAAACCAGAAAATAGTCACATTTAAGAAGCTGGAATCAGAGAATTTAGACTCTTATTATCATAAAAAATGACTCAAACCGATTGATATCAAAATAGTTGGTGATTAATTTAATAGTTGACACCTAATCGATTAATCTTTTCATCTTGTAAGTAAGTAAAATGTATTTATAGATCGCTTTCCACCAATAGAATTACAAAGTGCTTTAGATGAAAAAATATGTAATATTTTTTAAAAACACAATACACAATTAAAATTACAAAGTAATACATAAAGTGCAGAGAGGTCAACCAAACGCCTAAAGGTCTAAAAAGGTATGTCTGGTGGTAACAAGTAGACACATCAGCATGAGTAATAAGTAGAAACAATGAAGTGAGTGCAGATATGCATCAGAATTAGTACTGGAATACAAACCACCATATGAGGTTAAGGGACAGTGCAAGATATTGTGAATTGTCTGCAGCATATTATGTATAATGATCCACAAATCAGTCCATTTTGACGTAGTACTTATGCCTCGTGGTGACGGGAAATCATCTGATGAAGAATTCTGCTGCTTCAGCTCTGTCTGCAGACATTAAAACACACTGACATAGCTGACATCTGCTGTTGTGACAGGTGTACCAGTTTACTTTCATGAGCTGCATGAGATACAAAGTCACAACCACTTCTTAGGCCCATGATGCACTTGGGCTCAGCGTGAACTTTTGTTGAGACAGCAGTCCGTGCCAAAACACGAGAGTAATAGCGGATATATAAATAGTAAAGAGTTCAATAGCGGATTATTAGTTACGCACGCACATGCATGCAGAGTGGAAAAAGAGAAGAAAAGCTGTATCCTTGCAGAAGAAAAAAAAGCTGTTACTCTAACTTTATTCGTTAGTTTTAATCCCACGACTGAATTTGGCCAAAAGTGTTTAAATCCTGCTCCTTTTAATGGTCTGTCGGCTTATTCTTTATACGGTGGATGTGGTGTCAGGATGCAAGACACTGACACTTCTTCTTTGCACGTATGAAACAGCCACAAACATCTTTAAACTTTGAAGTAGTATACTCTCATTAACTTCAAAACTCTTAATCTTAAAGAGGATGAAAATATGAAAAAAATGAGACTAATCCATTTCCGTGACCAGTGGAAGTTTAACTCTAAAACTTAGGAAAAAGAGAAAACCGCAATACATTCCCATTTTTCTCTCCACTTCACAACTGTTAAATGCTTTTTATTTGGTTGACAAAACCATTTCACCTCATGGCCCATTCAATAGCTGTTCTGGTGCTTTCAGCTGTACCACACTGTCCTCCTCAAGAATTGCGTGAGCGTGACGTCTGCGGTCTGGACTGAGGGGCTGTCTATACCGGTTCTATCTGGTCCGAGCATTTCAAAGCATTGAGCAGCAGCCAGATTTTCTTTAACAAAAAAAATGTTTTTAAAGAAAACCTTTCAAACTGCTTTACAAATTAATATAAGGATTACACAGAATCAACAAATAAACAGCATAAAAGGAGAAAACAAGAACAATAAAACCAAAGAACAAGGTCAGACAATAACATCTTTATAATATAAAGATAATATGGTCAAAGTTTAAGTATGAGTTTAAGTTTATTTTCATTTATATAGCACTTTAAAAGCAAACAAGTTTGCACCAAAGTGCTTCACAAAGACAAAAACATATACAAGCATAAAACACATATGTACATAGATATAGTGAAAATACAAAATGACATAAAAAGTTTAATAATTAAAATGAAAAAATCCTAATAAAACCCTCAAACGTTTGGAAAATTGTCATAATGTAGTAAAGTAGTAGTGTTTCATTGGGCATCAACCTCGTGTTTACGCAAGAATTGTCTAAAAAATAGACTTGAAGCACAAATTAAAGCTTCAGGCTGCGTTTACTCCGTGAGCCTTAGCTGAGACGGAGCCTGTAAGGAGCCCCTGCCGACAGCCGCATAGATTACAATGAAAGTGAATCTGGTGCGTGAGACGTGCGAGTGAAAAATCCGTCTGTGGTCTAGACTGGGGTCAAGTTTGGAGTCTTTACTCTCAATTGACTCTTTACAACAGCTACTGATAGTGGTGGATCATTCTTCAGTTTCTTCTGTATTTTGTGTTTGTTTGGGTTGGATCAGATTTACTCATCTTTGGGTCTGAATCCCTTTCAGATTGGGGTCTCTTCTCTTTTAAAATAAAATGAATTTATAGGCTATATGTTAGTTTTCTACGCGTCTGACTCATGATGCAAGCACCTCGCTCAAGTTTATTACAGTGCTAACCAGGGACATCGTTAGGCCTATTTTAGGGGGGCTGAAGCTACCCCAAAATGTTCCTAAGTCCCCCCCAAATAATAATAAGAATAATAATTAGATTTTTTTTTTTTTTTTTTTTTTTACAGTGCACTCTGTATCACTCACTACGTGGAATCAATCTTCCTTCACCATTCATCTGTTGGTGTCGTCGTGCACTGCAGTCTCGCAGATTTATCACTCAAAATGCAACTGTAGCAAGTATTTCACTATCATTAACGTTATCCAAATTCATAATTAGAAACAACAAATAATATATCCAGCTACAAAAAAAGCTGGAAAGTCGAAAGTTAGACAGAAGTACAAAGAGTCAATGGCTATGAAGATGATACACCGTCTTGTCTCTTCTCATTGGTTTAAACTGGCAGCTTTCCGAACGCTGCAGACCGCTGTGTTGCAAGTAGCTGCAGGATTCATCTCGTCTCGTCGCTAATCTTTGGTCTGGACTTGCTACCGCACACACAGTGAGTGATACAGAGTCAAATTGTAAGTTCTTGTTAATGACTTTTACTTGCTTCACTTCAGCTACATTTACTTGAGGTAAAGATAAAGGGATATTTTAGTTGGCTATAGAAACCAATAGTCTAGCTAGTGTAAACGAGTGAAATACAAGAAACAGCTCGCCTAGTAAAGTATCCGAAGCTCTCTATTCTTTACCATTAATATAGCATGCTATCTCTATAGTATTAAAACAATATCAGTCCCTAAATATCATAGTGTCACTGTTAATGCTATTGTACCAGTATATCCTTCAATTCATTGAACAAATGGATACTGGAAGATATTTTAGGAGAGAGAGAGAGGCACCAAGGCATAGCCTAAACTAAATTATTTCATGATATTTATTATATATGCTTGATTCTGACCAACTTATCTTTCTGCATTCCTTTGCTGTAATACATTAAACAAGTATGTAGATGTTGCCTAAATGTAGACTAGGCTATATTTGAGTATACATACATACATACATACATACATACATACATACTAGAACTTTTATTCATCTCGCCATCAGGTTATTCAATTCAGACATACTTTAAATCCTTGTCAACCATATTACAACCAGCTAGTTCAGCGTATCACGCCTGACTGGAGTAGTGTGTTTTTCTTTAGGGGTGGGAAGGACAGACAGCATGTTGCCTGTTTCGTCATTTGGGCTGCCTTGTTGAGCGCAGCGGCACTGAGAACATTATATTTCACATAATTTAAGCTCTTTTTTTACAAATGAAATAGGATTAGTCCAACGAATCGTTTGGTTTGTAACGCGCACCTAACCGAAAGCCTCGTACCGAACGGTTCAATATGAATACGTGTATCGTTACAACCTGCAACTTATCTAATAGAGAGAGGAATTAGGTATGGTATTACTTTACCACACATTTCCACGGGCAGATAGATAGCGGTTAAGTATTAGCCTAAAGAAGAACTCAGCAGGAGCACAGTCTGGCCTAAGTAAATCCCCCCCCCCATGCAGCTTGGATGTATCTAAAAGCTAACTTTAGAGTTTGTAAGTAAGATTTTGCAAGGGAAAGTTTTGCATGGCCTCGGGGCTAAGCCCCCCTGTCTTTCAATCCTAGTGACGGCAGTCACTCAAGCAAGCAGTCAGATCCTATTATGACACAGTATGAATGTGTATAGATGCACACTTCCTGAATTTAGCATTTTCAGTGTTTAGAAGATACTACATATTTAACTCTAGCTCTTCACCCGGGTTCCTAACAGCCACTTCTCCTTTATCCTGTCAATACATTTACATATTTACTAGATGGTCTAAACCACAAATGAATGCAAATGATCAATATTTATCATAAGATAAATTACACCTCATTATTGGATGTACATGTGGAGGGGTGTGTGTGTGTGTGTGTGTGTGTGTGTGTGTGTGTGTGTCTTCAAGCAGAAGGGGGGCTATTAGGAGCCTGTGATGGCATTCATCAAGTCCTTCATATCGACTACGGAGCTATAATGTAATTTCTAGAGTAAAAAATGATCCACAGCGTAATGCACCCATGGCACACTGCATTTAAAACCTATTATTCTCCGACAACTTGTCATCAATAGTTCTCAGCCATTTCTCCAGCTCCTCAGCTATGTTAAATGTCAACATACTGTACTTGTACCTGTATAATCAAAGGAGTGTAGATTCTGATTCTGGTTTGTCTGCTTGGTGCATATGGTCAGCACTAACCTTTCATTATCTCTTCTGGTGGAAGAAAGACACCCAAGGAAAGGTAAAACAATTACACAGGAAGCAATCAGTGCCACGCTCGCAGTGTTTTGGAACTGAGGGGTGTAATTACGCAGATGAAGTTGGTGACGGCTGTGAATGTCTCGGATATGAGACGACGCCATTAGCCATCCTCTTTTTTTTTAATTAGTGCTTGGCTCATTTTTTTGCTGCGACATAAAGGGTAATGTTGCAGGGAGCAGAGCGGTCTGCAGACACAGGCACACAAGCACAGTTTACATAACTCACACAGAGCTGCTCCAGTGTCACTTAATGTAGCGTGAAGCGTCAAAAGGTTTTATCCAAACAACGCAATATGTCAACCGATAGGGCTCTTTTATTGATCGAAGACTGGTACTTTGAGAACACTTCTCCGCTGAATGGAATTGCGTGGGATGAGTGGAATTGCTTTTGTCTGTCTTCTCTTTAATATGCTCAAGTTCTCCAATGATGACACACTCCTCTAACACTTCCTGTCCCAGCTATTCATGCTGAGCTGAAAACTATGTTGCCATACAGAGGTGTACACACATATACAGTATGTCCAGACAGGGTTCAACACTAAGCATCCACCTTTGCAGGTGATTCACTCTTGCTTCAAACATCAGAGCTAAAAACCAAAAATTGTGCTTTCATAGTTATAATCAAAGTAAGTTTCCTCATGTTATGATTTAAGTTTGCCCCAGTGTAATCCATAATCAATTCAATGGAAAACATTATCCTGGAGCATTGCTCTTGCTGTGATTGTGACTATTGGGTCACATCGTTAAGATTTGATGGGTTCATTAACAAGCTAATATACATTTTTATCATTTTGTATATGTAATAAAGTGTCATCTATAAAAAGGTTTAATGCTCATAGGGTTGTGGGTGGATTTATGAAATCATTTTAACCCTGCTAGCCGTATGGCTCTATGGATGGCAACGTTGGTCGTTCCAACACTTTTGTTTAGACTGAAATATGTCTTTACTTTAATACTTTTGGCTGGCCTGTGCCAAACACCACTCCTGTGTACAAGTCTGCTTGTAGAGCCAGGTCTAGATTTACCAAAAGTGTCACACGCATTAAACAATTTCTATACTTCCTGTCTACACTCCTCTTAGTCTCAGCTCCTCTCCCTCATTACTCCCAACTAGCAGAATGACCTTCCTGCTGCAGTCATTACAGCAGAGACACTCTCGGTCCATCACCTTTGGGCTGAAACACATCTGTTCCAAGAATTATTTCACTCCACACTTCCTCTCCCATCTCCCTACTTAATTATAGCTCCATTTCCAATTCCTGTCTCTCATATGATCATCCAGTTGTCATAAGAATGTTGTTAAGCCAAAATATGGTCGCTGCTGTAGAAATCCAATTTAATAAAGCAGACATTGACATTCACAGCAGCACTCTTTCCATGTCGAGAGGAAACAAACAAACCATGGTTTTAGATACAGGATCATTCTGGACCCCATTCACACTTGCAATTTCAAGTGTCTCGCATCCAGATAAAATCCAGATGAGATTTAAGGCACTTTCATTTACACTTAGCCACATACTGTATATGCATTTCAGTATGCTAAATCACAAATCGGATTGCAATCGGCCTCGTTTTTTTCCAGGATGCATGCAAATGAGTGTTGGTCGTACTCCAGTCGAGAGGAAGGAGGTAATGCACCTGATGTTGTTTAGTGATTCTGCCCAAAGCGCTAGAAGAAGAATGACTTCCACACTTTAGCGATGAATTGACCAGTTTAGTTCACGTCCATGACAGTTTAGCTAGCGTTGGCTAGGTGGAGATAAACAGCTTGTTGTGCCTTCTGTATTTTATGTGTTGAAATCACTGAACCCAGTCTTCTGCCTTTCTCAAGCGACAAGGGAGCGCTAAGGCTGTCAAAATTAATGTTATAATAACGAGTTAATGTAAATTCCTTTTAACGCCACTACTTTTTTTAACGCGCGATTAAGGCAGGCACGTTCTGTGATTTCGCTGCTTAGTTTGAGGAATCACGAAGCTGCAGCAGTAACATTATAGACAGTGTTGCCAGTTGACGACATTCTCGCTAGATTTAACGACTTTATATATCCTCTTAGCAACTTATAAATATATATTCAAAAATATTTCTATTGTAATTAATTCCCATGCATGCAGTCCACAGATCCTCGGTTAAACATAGGGAGTGGGTGCCTAGCAGAAACAAATCTCCTTGAACAGAAATGGATAAAGAAAAGCATCTTTTGAATGGCAAGTTGAGTTTTTAGTTTTTAGTTTCCAGATGGTTCTCTCCACAAGACTAAAGTAATTTGCATAATGTCAATGTGAAATGTAGCTCAGCGCAAATTCTTTCAGGAAGACCTAACAAATAATCAGTCTCTCCTAAAGCGAATCAGCGCTTGGGGCAAAGATTCCATAGGCCAATCACAGCGTCACAACACTGTTTTAAAAGCACTTTCTCTCCCTGTGCTATCAGCTGTCATTTCAGAAAGGCGTTGTGTTGTCAGTCGGACGGCTGTATGGCGCTCGTTCCCTTGCTGTTTTGTACCGTGCTCTGCTGTCTCGCTATGTCGGATTTCGAGTCTGATCCCGCATCGGACCCAGGTCCGGATCTCTTCTCATCGCCGGCGGCAAATCCAGCTTCTTCAGATGGCGTGCGCAGGAGCTCTCGCCTGGCCTCTCTGCCCGTTTCCGTTTCGGCCGGCGCGGCATCGGAAAGGATCATCCTGCAGCTTTGGGATTGAGGTATCGCGGCGGCTCCGGGCTTATCTTCTCCGGATCTCCGCGAGCTGGCTGCTCAGGTCGGATGCATCTCGCCGGTTCCCCCGCCTCCTGCTCCCGCGGCGGTTCGCGGTCAGAAGTGGTCTGCGAAGGCAGACGCCCCTCCTCGTGCCCCGCCGAAGAGGCGCGGTGCGGGTTCTCGCAGCCTGGCGGCTGCTGCGGCCATGCCGAGTGGGTCATCTGACACGGCTCTGATTCTCGGTTCTCTTCAATCCCTGGCCGGCTCTCTTCAGTCCATGGACGCAAGGCTACAGTCCATTGAACGCTCGCCCGCTTTCCTCGGGTCCTCAACCGCCGCCACCGCTGTGGCCTCCATGTCTCTGCCGACGCACGGTTTTTCTCAGCTGGCCCCTACAGCCCCCGGAGAAGCCGACTTTTCCCTGGCCACCTCTGCTCCGGCCCCATTCATAGGTAGGCCATATATTCCCGCTGCTGCCAACATTTCTGGGTGCTTGCGGGCGAAAATCCTGCAGGGCAAGGACGTAAACCTGCGCTTGCCGGGATGTACACCCCCGCTCGGTCTGCCCCCAGCGCGCGGGGGGGGGCGCCTTGGGCTGCCTGGCGGAAGCCTCGGCCCGAATCAAAGAATGACTGTTCACCCATCCACTCCATTAAATCTCCGTAATTTTGCAAATGAGTTGGCTTTTCATCCTGACTCTGTGTTTGTGGATCACCTGCTCTCGGGGCTTTCTCAGGGTTTTAGAGTGGGCGTGCTCGATGTTCCTTCCGTCTCGTTCGTCGCGAGGAATCTCCTTTCTGCGGTCTCCGACCCCACAACCGTTTCTCGGCTGCTGGCATCAGAGGTCGATAAGGGGTACGTCATCGGTCCCTTTAGCTCGTCTCCGTTCGCCGTTTTTTGCGTCAGTCCCATCGGCGTGGCTACTAGGAAGTATTCTGGGAAGAAACATAGCAGACATCACCAACGCATTTAAAATAGTGCCCATTGGGCAAACTGCAGCGCTGTTTTGGGTAGCTCGGCGTCCCCCTGTCCGAGGCGAAAACCATCGGCCCCGCCACATGCTTGGAGTTTCTCGGCATTACTTTAGATTCTGTAAGCATGAAAGCGTCTCTCCCGCTCGATAAATTGATGCGTGTTCGCAGCATCGCTGCGTCCCACTCTTCTGCTGTTTCCATCTCTAAACGTGAGTTGCTCTCCCTTCTCGTGCATAATCCCGCAGGGGCGCTCGTTTATTTCCCAGTTACTGGACACAGCATCCTCCGTCTCTCAATTGCACGATCGCGTGTCCCTAGATGACGGGTGCCGCTCCGATTTGCGTTTCTGGTCTTCTAAAGGGTGGTTTAAGCATCATCTGGAAGCAGTTCTCCTCAAATCTGGCATTTCACCGCAGCATTATTCAGGGAATTCATTCACAATAGGAGCTGCAATCACGGCGGCCAATCAAGGAATGTCTCGGACCTCGCTGCAAAGGCTGGGTCGGTGGTCTTCTTCGGCTTACTCTGCATACATTCGTCTTGACGTCGACGTAGTCCTCACTAATCAACGATCCCTAAAGCCGTAATCCGGTAAGCTTGGTATAACCTGTGGCGGTGTTTTTATTGGGCCACGGGTGGCATGTCTCACATCCATGAGCAATCCCGTTCATGTCGAACTACAGATATAGCCTAAGTGTAATGGTAAAAAGAAGATGGTTTATGTTTACTGCTACATTGCGTAAACGGCGGAGATGCCTTGTTTCCTTCATGTTTACCGGCCAAGTTGCCATAACAGCATATAACCGGTGGTGGTGTAATTCTTCAGCCAGCGTTCACTTCGACGGGAATTTTCTGTTCAAAAAGTACTTAAAATTGATAGCCTAAATCAATAGATTTAATTAAAACTATACGGGAGCTATGTGTCATTCATGTACCGGGATGAGTTGCATACCGGCGGACATGCCGCGTATGCCGCCCCTATGTGCCATACCTGCGGAGATGCCATGTTGCCGGCCTGAGTTGCTGTACCGGCGGAGATGCCGTGTTGCCGGCCTGAGTTGCTGATGACTGAAATACGGGCAGTATTTCACATGCTGTTTCGGTACGGATCACTGTTTTTGCTTTTCTGTTTCAGATCCGTGCCACACAGAGGTAAGCCACATATTTTATAAATAAAATCGTATTTAATTTCCGTGTGTACTATTTCCTTCATGTTCCAATTTCAGTCACGTTTTGGGGGTTACATCATGGTTCCCTACCCCTATATTAAATGTATTAATATATCAACTGTATTAATACAAATGTATTAATATAACGATGGAGTTCAATCTCCAATACTATGTTCAAATTATGCTCTTGTTCAATAAAACATTTTGCATATCTGCAAACAGTCTCTCCTGATTGAAATGTAGCTCAGCGCAAATTCTTTCAGGAAGATATAACAAATAATCAGTCTCTCCTAAAGCGAATCAGCGCTTGAGGCGCTCTTCTTCTGATAATCCAATCAGGAACAGCCAAAGATTCCATAGGCCAATCACAGCGTCACAACACTGTTTTAAAAGCGCTTTCTCTCCCTGTGCTATCAGCTGTCATTTCAGAAAGGCGTCGTCCCTCCTCCTCCCCTTCCACCTCCCGTCCTAGTGATTCTACGGCTGTCGCTCCAGTGCCTCCTCGGTCTGGTCTTCTGGCCCTTCCCCACCGGTGTCTGGATTCCATCGGGGGGTTACATCATGGTTCCCTACCCCTATATTAAATGTATTAATATATCAACTGTATTAATACAAATGTATTAATATAACGATGGAGTTCAATCTCCAATACTATGTTCAAATTATGCTCTTGTTCAATAAAACATTTTGCATATCTGCAAACAGTCTCTCCTGATTGAATTGAGTTACCACTGGAGAAGTTGAGTCTTAAATAACACTTAAAGGTGCTCCAAGCGATGTTGGGTGATGTCACTTCTTGTTGACGTTATTGTCAAACAAAACGGAGGCTAGCTTTCCCTCCCTCCCTCCTCCTTTCCGCGCACTAATCCCCCAACTCCCACCCCCAAATCCTTCTTGTAGGTTATTGGCTGGAACACTGTTATGTTTCGTGGTGCAGGTTGGCGCAGATTGTTTTTGTTGCTGTTTGTAGAGTCTGGGCTGTCTACAGAGACCGCGTTTTTTTACAGTGGGTTCAGGGAACAGGCAGCTCGCAGATAGTGAGGAGATGTTTGCTATATGTGACAAAAATTGTTGTAGCCTAAAAAACGCGTGACATCGCTTAGAGCACCTTTAAGCAATAAAAACCTGAAAAACTAGGACACCCTTGCAATTAATCACCAATAAAAATTTTAATCGATTGATAATGTAACTTTAGCTGCCATTATCACAGGGGACAGACTATTTCTACAAACTGCTTACTGACGTAGTTACACTTGGGAGGAGTAAAGTGTACGCGTCTTGGAGAGACGGATGCATTTTCCATGCGTCTCTAGCCAGAAGGATGCATCATTTCATTCAAAACCAATTGATCAGATTTCCCTCCATCTTGAATGCTTCTAGGATGCATTTACACTGAGATATTTTGAGATCAAATGCTGTAGCTATCTTATCCACCCAAGACGCATGAAATGTAATGGGGTATATGATTCCAACCCCATTAATATTGGTTGCTTGTAATATTAGATATCTAGAGAAGCAGACTATACTGGATGACATCATCTTCTCTGTGTATCTCTACCCTCTCATGACTCAATGTCGCAGCGCCCTCCGACACTGAGAGTTCAGTCCACAGGTTTGAGAGTCAGGGGTCCCGGCCTTTCGCTGAGAAAAGCTTGCGGCGGCTCCCATCTGTCATCAGCTCAGCGGCCAAATGAGCCTGTTCTTTACTGGGAGCCAACAAGATGGATGGAGCCACTTCATCACGGCTGTATTGGGGGCACAGTGGAAGCACTGCACTGCATGCCTCTTTGACAGCTAGTCCTCCCCCACTCTGCCTCCCTACGGTTACCATCAGGGCAATGTAGATTACAGCTATCTCATTAGCGGTACTACTGCTGTGACTGCATATTTGATTTGCTGAATAATTATTTATACCCATCAACAGTAAAGGAAAAAGGATTACAATATTAAGAGTTGTTTTGTTATGAAACATTGTAATTAATTTCCTACAAGTTGAAGAACTGTACATACCTGCATAGAAGATGATGTAAATATGTAATCAATAACTTTTGTCAAGACATTGCTACAACTTTAGGTTAAATTCCAGTGGCAGAGGATCACAAAGATAGTTAGATGTCACTGCTTTGAACAACATCTATCCACAGTGTTGCGTGCAGATCCATCATCCTCCACGTCATTGTCCAATCTTGTTATTGTCTTGTTCCCTACACCAGTGTTTTCACTCCCAAGATACAATTCTTGTGGCAGCACTGGGAACATGTCCTTTGAACAGCTCACAGTTGTGGAACTAAAGAGATGGATGCAGTTTTTGAAAGGCTATGACTATCAGTACCAAATTAGTCTCGCTTTGGCAGACCTTCCTCCACAGCACCGCAGAGGAGGGTATGGCTAGTCCACACAACATTCCGGGATGGGAGAAAAATGTGCTCTGGTTTATTGGCATTTCTTTAAACCAATCACAATCGTCTTGGGCGGTGCTAAGTGCCGGACAGAGCCACGGTGCCGCTGCTAAATAGCCTCAGGTAGGAACTTGTTTTGGTGAAACAAGTTTACGTTCAAAAGTTGTTTTAGTCGTGCAACAGAAAACTCAGATTGGACAGATAGTCTAGCTAGCTGTCTGGATTTACCCTGCAGAGATCTGAGGAGCAGTTAACCATAGTCCTCAGAAATCGACTGGAGTTTAAATTCCAACGCAAAGAAAGTGTAAGGTAACACACATCCGGCCGAAAAGATTAACATCCAGCAGAATTTCCGGCGGCACCGGAACAATCCCGGAAATGGAACGTCGTGGATATAGACTAGTACCAAAGCCATACTTGTCCCAAGATAACTACAGAAAATACAGGTTAGCTGGCGAGCTAACTAGTTTGCTAATTATTTTTATCTGCTCAGTTTTTTTCAAGGAGGTAAGCGAGCATCTGGAAAGCGTACCTCCTATGGGGAGATTCTGAGGCTAACAAGCCATCACCTTGCACTAGCATTCCATTGACTCTTGTCACTTTGACAGCGAATAACTTTACATCTGAAGCGTTTAAAGATTATTTATTTTATTTATTTATTTGTCCATTTATTTCTAAAGAAACATGACAATGTATAAAAGGCTCAATTACCTTGTATCTGACGTTATGGCCCCGTAGCAGCCATTTTTGTAACAATAGGCTAACAATTGTGTAATGACCACGCGACTTTCTGTCGCACAGTAGAGAAATTACCGTATAGTCAGGAGAAGCTCGCAGGCAATCGGGGGGACGTGGAGGCATAAGGGAGAAGCCCATAAAGAGTCCATGAAAGCATCAGAATAAAATATTTCAGCAACGTTTTGATGGATTGGAAATACTTCGGTATGTGGCAAATGAATTCATATGAAGTAACATCTCTGCAAGATTCGGAATGATTCAGATTTCTCTTGGCACAGCTAATTTCAGACAGGTTGCTCACGTCACATATATGTCGTCAAGCTCAGTTTGAGGCTGCGCAGTAACGCTCAGCCATCACCGCAAAAGTGCTAAAATGTCTTCACTCGTCTCCGTCAAAGTCTATGGTGTCGCTGTGTCCGTTTCTTTCACTGTATATGTTTTTTTTCAGCGAGTATGTAAAACTCCAAGGTCACACAATAACACAAACAAACTAATCAATCAAGGCAGCGGTAGACCAGCAACTCCCGTGTTCTGCGATGTAAAATTACTGTTTTTGTAAAAGGAGTCTGTTGGCTCTGAAGAGAGCATAGATAGCATGGATGACAGTTTCAGGTTCCCGCCGGAAAGGGCTGTCTGACGGCAAGGTAAAGTGGTGAAAATATTCAAAATATAGCGCTTGGGGCCGCTGCCCCTGTCCACAGCCGTAAATTGCTTAGCTTCCGTGTCGGTACTCCTGTGTGCTTCTCCAAACTGGGGACGTGCCAACCGCCATCTACTGTAGCTAACACACTGACTATGGAGAAGTAGCTCACACAACCCCATTTCAAAAACTCGGAACTATCTCTTTAATATGAAGCTTTTAGTCGCAGAGTTTGTAATTGTGATTATAATAGTGCACAGTTTATTTACTAATGTCCTTTTCAACAGATGTTTTTAATTATATCTGTATGTGCACATGGAAAGAGCAATTATGAGAGTGTTACACTCCAATCAAGATAGTTAAAGTTATTCCACCCACCACACAGCAGGTGTTTGGAACTGCTGTAATGCCGTGATTATAATTTGTGTCTGGTTACATCATTGGCAAAATGTGCTTTCATGGACAAATATCAGGGTTAGGCGTTTTTGTGTAGTAAAAGCTATCAAAATTCACCATCATGTTTATGTAAATTTAAAATGCACTGTATAATCATAAGTAATCATTACTTTTGGCTTTGACATTAGCCTTGACTTTGACACTTGTTTAGCCTCTAATGCTACGGTTTCGTTCCTTTGCATGACGGACTGCTAGAGCTCCATCATGTCATTATTGAGCTTCCAGACCAGCTTGAAGTGATTTCCATAGTTTTGAATACAAATCCAGTCAACCACAACTGGACCTCAAAACGTGAGGGTGCTTTTCTTTTTTTCATACTCGCCATCATCTCGATATCATTTCTGCAATTACCCATACTGGATCAGTCTGAAGTAGAGGGTGTGGGGAATACAGAATCCTGTCTTACTAGTGATGAAAGCCATGTTTTTCATTGGAATTAGGTTTGGGGGCTTTAAGCCACTGTTGATGGAATTGTGGTTTCAGCTGAAATGATCAGATGTCAGATCTCACACACTAGCTGTTTTTTCAGTTAACACTTGTTATGAAATTTCTAGCGCTTTTACATATAAAATTATTTACAATTACCCTCAACTGCCAAAGCTTAAAGTTGAAAAAATAAATATCCACACCTCTTCGCCAGTGTGACATTTCAAAGTTAAGTGGTTGCTGGTGACATGAAATGTTCAAAGAGGATTGTTTTGCCAAGACACACACATTCACATAGCAGAGGAAATTACATTTTCCATATATTTAGGTAAAAGCCTTGTATGTCCAAATCATGATTATATCGCAGACTCACAGAAAAGGAAAGAGAAGCCACGTCAATAGTCTGTTCCTTTCATTGTCCTCATCTCTCCCTCCTTTCTTCTCTCACCACGCTGTAGACACAATCAACTTTTCACCCTGAATTAAGCTTGAGTCTGGCATCAGAAAATAGCTCCTTTCGTCATGGGCTCCTCTGTCAGCAGCCAATGCACTACTGTCCTTAGGCTCTCTATATTTCTTTTTTGCTCTTTTCCCTCTTATCTATAGCTCTATCTGTTTTCTCTCTTTACTGTCTGGAGCAACTAAGAAAGGAAGAAGAGACGAGATGAATGAGTACTGAAAACACATAGCAATACCCAGATGGCTATCGCTTTTTTGCCTCCATCAGTCTGTTTGTGCATGAAAAATAAGCATGAACCCGAGAGGCAAGTCAAGAGCCTTTACAATATAAGCCTTTTTCTTCTAGCTCTACAGTTTCACAATGGCTGTAAATCTTAAGAAGAGCTTTGACTTAATGAGACGCTGGGTTCACCCAGTTTGCTCAAGTTTTATTGGAACTACTGTCGGGTGTGAATGTCTAAAATAACAATCTGAAACCTAAAGTCACAGTACTCTTGTCCCTTTGGTATCTTTTTTTTTTTGTGTGGTCAAATTCTTGAATGCTTTTCTTGCATGCGCCGTGATTCTTTTTAAAAACATTTTTAAATGTGACATACTGTATGTGTTTTCAAAGGTTATTAAAGTTAGGTTAGTAAAGTCAATATTATTTATATAACCCAATATCACAAATCACAAATTTGCCTAAAGGGTCTTTACAATCCCTACAGCACACGGCACCCTCCTCTGTCCTTAGACCCTTGAATCAGATGATGAAAGAATTTCACAAAAAAAAAAAAAAAATGTAATTGGGAAAAGTGGAAGAAATCTCAGGAAGAGCAAATGAGGAGTGATCCCTCTTCCCGGACATGAAGGCAATAGATTTGCAGTGTTTCCTCTATGTTGATTTGACCGTGGCGGCCCCCCACGGCAACATTTCTGCCCCCCACGGTATCAGAAATAGGGCTGCATTGTTAGAGTCCATGTCGGAGAATAGCGCGGACACATGAGGATAACTAGCCAGTTTAGATTGTGTGTGTACGTCCTTGAGAACTCTAAGTCGTATAACTTATGTTGTCAATTAATTTAAGCCTGGTCTTGCAAATTTCAATTAAGTTAACTGGTGATTTTCGTTGTTTGTATTCTTCACCTGCGAGCTAAATTGCACATGGCTGTTGATTCGATAGCGATTGCTGAACGCCCTTGCCCACGTTTGTATTTTAGGTGCATTATTTACAAGCTGAAGTAGTTACACTGCATTAAGATAATGTAATTAATAGTGGGTTTGTTACAGAATGCTTAGCCTATGTGTCAAGATCAAAGTTGGCCTTTATAGTAACTCAAAAAATACAGTTTGTGAATAGAGGTGAATAAATATATTATTTTGTGTTGCAGCGAAGTGTCAGTTCCGTTTCATGGGGGGGGGGGTGCGGACCTGCCCCCGCTGCTAAAAGAAATCCTAAAGGAAACACTGGATGTGTGTACAGAATAACCAGCATAATGAAATTGCAGTATTGACTATCAGGAATACAAAATTATGAACAGATTTTAAACATATACTCTACGTCAAATGGATCCTGGAAGATGTCCACGTTCTTTGGCTTGTGTTTGGTCTATTTTCATGCTTTTTCTTACATCGCGGTGCATTGAGTTTTCTCGGCTGACGTGCGATTGTGATTTGCTTACTGCCATTTAACTGCTGTTGAAATTGACATTGTTCCAAAAATAGGGCTGGGCATCTTTCAAAATCTTTCGATCGGGTGCCAATTTCGATACCTCAGTTTCGATTTTTTTCCATACCATATGTTTTAAAATCCATTTCAACATCAACAAAAATACATTAAACACAAAACTTTTATTTTCCACCTTAATTGTGAATCAAAACATAAAATTATGTTATCAAAATAAAACACATTCTGGTAACACTGCTCACTCAGAGTAACATTAATAAAACTGGTTGAGCTTTTGGATGGGGGTGCACCAGTCAGATACTTAGGATTGGTATCAATCCCAACTTGGCCAAAATAAAAGAAAAAAGAGAAACCTTTTTGCCACAACATGAACATATTATAAATAATAAATAAATAAACAAATGACATTGTGTACAGGCTAATATTGAACTAACTAAAATGCAAAGGAATATAAACAACAAAGATGTTTTAGTGCAAACTGCATAATGACGCAAACCTTTAACAATGAACTTGGTGACTGCCCTGTTGTCAACATTGAACTAATGGAGAACTAACTTAAGTGCAAAGGACTGTAACTGAATGGCCTTGTTGCTGAAAGGTGCTGTAGAAATAAAGTTGCCTTGCCTTCCAACCTCAGCCTGTCAGTCAGTCACCAGCATAAAGAAACCACTGTTGTGCCTGCTTGTCTCAGAGGAAGTGTAACGTCAACAGCATCGCGACCGCTTTCGCCTCGCCATTAATATCATATCGCAGAAAACGCTGTCTGCGTGACGTTTTGAAAAACTGTAACCACACCTGAAACCACTTTATCGGCATCGCCGTGACTCACTGTGACTTCAACAAAAATGCAGTTTGCTCGAGTTTACACCCGCACCTCTGCGTGCGCGCGCGTGTGTGTCGGAGCTCCGCTCTGTGTCAATATGCAGAGAGGACAGATAAGCTTGCGCTTACGCACTCAGGCGCTTTTGGAACCAAAATTTGGCACCGAAAGATACATAATTTTTCGATACTCCATAGGATCGGAGTATTTCTTTCGGTGCCATAAAAGTATCGCCCTTCGGTGCCCAGCCTTATCCAAAAGTTTCAACTAACTGCAATTTGGCTTTCAAAAATTCCTACAGTAGTGCAGCTGTATAGGCAACTCAGTTTTTAACCTTGGCATAGTTTCTCTTGTGCAATAAAAGGGGCCCTGTCGAGTCTTCTTGTAAACAAACAATTTCTCACAAAAACGCAATGAGTGCATCCTTAAGTTCTAGCAAATGTGTCGAATGCATTTCCTTCATCATAAAACATTTGCAAAGCCTTTTATATTTTTTGTTTGGTTTTATTTGCAGTTGTTCTTTCCTGCCTTTTGCTGGCACATTTGCATGTTGCCTGTCGATCAGCATAACAGCATGAAACTGTCAAGAACGCACGTGCCGTCGCCCACATCCTCCATAATATGACTACTTTGGTTGTTTGTTTATTGTTCGTCTGGCCGCTCATGTTCCTTGTCCTGATAGACTAATTGAAAAAATGTGTCACGTCACCATATCTCAGCCGTTAATTGGCCAAAAATCTAAATTGCCATTTAAAGAAAGACGTTATTTATTAATTTTATTTCTGAGCCCCTCTCGCCTTTAGACTATATTGTCAACCTCATTTTTATTCTTCCCTTGTGACCTTTAACAGCCTATCTACTCAAGAAATGCTCCTCAGCTGTTTAATTTTATATTGCCTTAATTTTCCATTTTTAATCCAAAGAAATATATAAAACACCACCTCCCAGGTGTGCAGTAATCATGGATTATATTCAGTAAGCAACCACTAAGTCACACATAAAGGATTTGGTCAACAGCCTAAAAAAGACAGCATTTCCGTCTGTATGATTGCATAGATCTTATCTCAGACGTAATCTCATTCCATGCTTCTGATAAGATTTCTTGATGAGTGTGGAGCTTTTCCGCTGACTTTTTTTGCATCACTTTATCTTACTTTCTCTGCTAGGAGGGCGCTGGGAGGAGAGAAACTGATTTACCTAAAGAAAGAAAACAACATTGTCTTCAGAAAATTAATCCTGAGTTCTGTATTCTAGAGAAGCCTCTGTGATTTCAAACCGACACATTGCATTGCTCCACCAGTTTTAAATTATCATACAGATAATGCAAGTCTGTGTGACAGTCTGTTGGTTTAGTTCACTTTAATGGAATGACATTGAAGTGCTTTTACAGTTGGATGAAGAGTGAATGCAAAGAAAAGAGGCATACAGTTTTGTCCTATAACATTCCTCTGAGACACTGCTGTGCAACAGGGCGGTTACTCAGGCAACGGAGCTAGCAGTCTGATCTAATGCATCACACACACACACCTCACACACACACACACACACACACACACACACACACACACACACACACAGGAAACCCTTGTCTTCCCAAAATGCAAATCCAATTTTCAAGGCAGGGGAAGAGAGTGAACACGTACGGCGACCTTTGCCAGCCACGGCACTTTGTGTCTAGGCCGGCTAATCGTTTGGTATTGTTTGCCAGAGCCAACAGCTGTTCAGACGTCGAGGCCCAGTGACCGGGCAGATATGCACTGCCTATCTCCTATCTGTTGTTCAGACTCCCAGGTTGTTTCTCCCAATTCTGCTTGGAATTTAATGAGCATCTTTCTGCCTTCTGTCTGAACAGTCCCTTCCCTTTGACTCAAGGCTTGGTAAGACCTTCTCCAGACTGTGAAAATTCACCTTCCCCTCCTGTCTAACAAAGTCAAGAATGCATTGTCGGTTTCAGTGTAGTCTCGCATTGCCAGACCTTCCTCCACAGCGCTGCGAGGAAGGTCTGGCAAAATAGCCTTGGGAGGAACTTGTTTTGGTGGAATATGTGCCCGTTCAAGAGAGCAAGACACATCAAGACACATTCTATTCAAACACAAAGAAAGCGGAAGGTGACGGACATCCTGGCTGAAAATTAGGGACATTTGGCGGAATTTTCTGGTAGCACCTGAACAATCCTGGAAATGAAATGTCGTCGATATAGACTAGTTTCAGTGTAACCTGCGGTTCTGACCGACTGTCAAAGTTCATCTTTGTTTGTGAATTCTCAGGGTGGAACAATAGAAACAAAGTTGTACGGAAGTGTATTGAGTTAGCAATGAATATAGCAGTGTCCCATCATAACTGCCAAATTAAACTACAGCAACTGTGCTCAGTATTAAAACTTACTATCAAAAGCATGTTTGTTTACTATGACTGGCACTATGACTTCCTGTTTAGATACTTCATTGTTCTTGATCGGACAATGCTCTAGATATTTCCTAGCAACCTATTCACACGTTCCTAAAGTCTTTACGTTTTAATGGTGCGACCTGATCACTAGTTTGAAACTAGTGATCTAGTTACTAAGAAGTTATGAAGGACTTGATGTTTAAACTTGCAAGCACATCTTTCCTGTGCAACTCACTTTCGGTGTTTGCCTCCAAATAAATTGGATTCAAATAATCTGGCTAAGCTTGACTGATGTGTGATTGTCTGATGGCTTGTGTTTGTTGGCTGGTTGGACCTATTTTACTTTGGTAAGTATGTATAATGTAATCTTTACAGTGTGTTTTTAGCTGTGGTATTAAAGAGTAACACACCAGCATCTAAACAGACTAGATAAGGTGCAGGACAAGACGTGTTAGATAAGGAGATTTTAGCAGGAAAGTTAATGTGGGTTGCTGTCCAAAGTCTGTGGCTCTTGACAGCAGCTGCTGTCTGGCTGTTTGTCAGTCTGCCTATGATAGAGCGCTGACGGTACTGCTTCATGCAAATATGGTTTAAATGAAGCAAATTCATTGTCTGTATGGAACCAAGTTCTCCATCTACTTACACAAAGAAGTAATTGTAATCTGAAAAATAACTACATAACAGGGAGCGTGATCATAAAACCAAAAAATAAAACAATTTCTTGTTTTTCTTAAAGTAGAACACGGGACATGTGATTTACAGAGCAGATATGTATGCTGTAGCGGACAAGACACATCAGTTGATTTCAGTTGGACTGTAAGCAGCCACAAAAAGAGGGACCTTTGGTTTAGTAATGAGAGCATGATCTCAATGTTGAGGTGATTTGCAGGACTTTATTCCCTGTACCCCCTGTAAATACACCCTTGTATACAAGCAGTGCAACATCATTCGTCTTTGGAGGCTTTGCTTCACACTGAACTAAACTTTTTCAGACAAAGAGTTTGTTGTTGCAGTGTTGGCCCAGACTTTTGTGATAAAAGTACGCCAGAAACAGAGGAGAGGTGTGCTTTTTCAAAGGCAGCCCTCGTGGCAAGCCTTCCTGGCTCAATGAAAAGTGACTACGGAAATCAAAGACTTTCAAAGAACACTTAGAGGCGAACCATCTGATAGGCAGTGTGGAATTGTACACTCGTTCGCTTTTGGAGTGAGTGATGCTCGTCGCATATCCTACCATCTGCACGGCTGATAGTCGGGAAGTAATGAGTAAGTGCGGAGACAGAGTGTTGAGAGGATGCATGGCTGTATCATCACTCTAACTTTGTGGGGTATTTCTCCCATTTTCTCCCTCCAGCTGGCGCCCTCCCCTCCCCCTTGGCACTGCCTCGGCTGCTGGTGGTGGTCTGGGGCTCAGGGTCACGGTCCCTGTCACTGGCATCACACAAAGGCAGCAGATGAGCCGAGTACACTACCAACACAAAAACATGCATGCACACACACATCCATACACAGACCATATGGCTCCTTTTTCATTTTTGAAGCATTTCTAATATACGTAGGGCCCTGTGGAGGTTTTTTTGTGTGCATACGTTTGTGTAATATACGTATGTTTCTCCTTGTGCTTAAACTTTTATGATTAAATGTGGCCTTGAAAACATGAATCAGATGAGGAAAAGATTGTAGCCTATGCTAGTGTTATCTTGCACCTTGCAAATGTGTGTTTATGTATTAAGGAATAGTTACATGTGGACATTTGGGAAAATGTTCTTCAATTTCTTCACTGATAACACTTTCTTGCCTGGGCGTGACTTGTAAATATAGAGCCAGCAGGCAATTAGCTTAGCTTAGCATAAATAATTGGAAGCAGAGGGAAACAGCTAGCTAGCTAGTTCAAAGATATGCCTAGCTTGGAGAGCTGGAGGTTTTTCCCTCTTTAGAAATTATTTAGTGAATGAAATGATGTACAACCCTGAGAACAAATATTTTGGCAACACTGCAGATGATTTTTAAATTACGCACAGTGGAACTTCACTGTGCCATTTAACAATGTGACTGGACCTTGACCTGGTGCAAGTTTACATTTATTTACAGAAAAAATAAATGCGGTATCACCCAGGGACCCAGGGACCCAGGGAAAACCTGTGATAGGGTGGATGTCAGAATTTAGGAAATTGATGTAAATGAAAGTATGGAAATACAAAATGTGTGCATTTTTGTGTCAGCTTCTTCAATCCTTTAGCTCGGTGTGATCTACAGAAAGTGCGTTTCTAAAATAATACAGCATGCATTCTTTTTTTACACTCAGTTGCAGAAAGTTATAATCCTTCATTGGCTGGATGTACTTTAAAGGAGCTTAAATGGTGTACGTTTAAAAAGCTTAGTCCTTTTTTTCTGAAGTTCCGATGTTCAACATGTGTCACAGCGGGACCTTTTCACAATGATACAGTCACAGCAAAGTGCAGAGCTAACATTGTCTTTTTACAGACCAATTACAGTGCTTTAATCTGTATTAGTTTTAAATTACCGCCTTCAGGAAAGCCTGGACATTTGGCAATATCTGACAATAGACGGGGGTTTGCCAGCTGATGCATTGTACTTTTAAAGACTGAATCACACACAGCCTAATGTGACTTGATGTTGTACTCCTTCTGTTTGTTAGATGTGTAGATGAGCCTTGCAAAGTGCTTAATCTGTACTGTCAGATCTTTGCTGAAGACGTGAAGGACAAATTGATTTTGTGACGAGAAGGAGTTGAGAGAATTGATTGCCACAAACACGAAGAAGGCCATGTTGACTCGTTCACCTCGTCTTTTCTTTCAGTCTTGTTCTACACAGTGCTTCACTTCAGAGCGTTAAAGTGGCGTGGTGCTTTTATCCATTGACATTGAACTAATGAGCCAATGAAGTAGCTCCTTTCTGTAATGCATCAAGGTTCTGGACTGTAGCTACCCTTCAGTGGTTTTCTTGTACACTTATGTTGGAGAATTTGTTGTTCTTTTGTCACTGAAAAGTACACTAGTTGCATTACGTAACGTCCCGTCTAACTCTTTGCAGCACCGTCTGTTCCCGTAAGCCTTTTAACATGATAATATCTCATGACATTTAGCGGAATGAATGATCCATTTGTTCATTATAATATGATAGTAATGTCATATATCACAGAGGGCTTTCAGGTTATGTAATGCATTCTCTGGCAGCCATATTGGAGGTCTTTCAGTTCAACAGCAGTATAGTCTTCCTGTTCACTGAAATATGCTTTTCTACATTAATAGACATTGAATCTCACCAAAAGTGTAAATCGGTGCATTAGCAATGATTTTAAATCTCTATTAATGTGTTTTCCTTAAAAAAAAAATTCATAAATGATGTATCTCCCTCAGATCTTAACTGTACATGCTTGGATTCTGAAACTGTACCGCTGGTTTCAGCTGTTAATTTCTGACCTTCACTGTTCTGCACTTTAGTCAGTAAGTCTTTATTTTAATTTTTTTTAAAAAGTCCCTCAACGGAAACAAGATCACTGTGAGCAAAGAAAAATCCAGATGTGTCAGCAGCCGGGCTGCTTCCTCCAGCTTGTTGCTGAGCTCTCATATATTATGTCTTAGCCACCTTGCAGTTTAGTATTGTGGTGATTAAGTTATAATCCTTAAAACTTTCATTGTATCAAACCCCAATTTAGATACTGCTGTGTTTATGGTTTTGCATTTGTTCCGCAAAAGCCATTAGATATTTTTTTTGCATTCTGTGATTGCCTGTCTGTGTAGTTGGCATTGCTCTAGTTTATATCCACAACGTTCCACTTCCGGGATTGTTCAGGTGCCGCCGGAAACTCCGCCGGATGTCCCTCTTTTCAGCCAGATGTCCGTCACCTTCCGCTTTTTTTGTGTTGGCATAGAATGTGTCTTGATGTGTCTTGCTCTTTTGAACAAGCACATATTCCACCAAAACAAGTTCCTCCCAAGGCTATTTTGCCAGACCTTCCTTGCAGCGCTGTGGAAGAAGGTCTGGCAATGCGAGACTACACTCAAACCTATGTAACTATGCCTGAAAGACTGTGGTTAACTGCTCCTCAGATCTCTGCAGGGTAAATCCAGACAGCTAGCTAGACTATCTGTCCAATCTGAGTTTTCTGTTGCACGACTAAAACATGTTTTTAACGTACACGTTCCCCCAAAACAAGTTCCTTCCCGAGGCTATTTTGCAGCGGCACCGTGGCTCTGTCCGGAACTTAGCGCCGCCCAAGACGATTGTGATTGGTTTGAAGAAATTCCAGTAAGCCAGAGAAGAGGTTTCTCCCATCACGAAATGCTACGTAGAAACCAGACCCTCCCCCAGGGTCTGGCAAAGTGAGACTAACATTACTCTAACTTTATGGTAAAAAAGGCATGAAAAAGTTCAGAGCAGACGGTAAAATTAACCAACTCAACAGCTAACCAAAACAGAATATTGCAGTCAACAGATTAAAATAAGTTGTTTTCTGATGCTAAGTGGACCAGATGCTGTTAAGGGATCATCCTTCCTGCTTAATTATTTAGCATACACTGAGTAAAATCATTAGCTGAATGTTTACAGTGTAAATGTATGTTATCTGAAAGCTATATGGATTATTGATGAGCTTCTCACTTACTGCACTGCACGATACTTCATTCAAACTGAGGAGCAAGATAACACGAGAATGACAAAAAGTTATGTTTCCTGTCATACTTTTCCAAGTGCAGGTCAAGCAGCACTTAATCAGGAGGTTAAATGAGCACCAAAGTTTGGAGCCTGTGGTGCAGGTTCCCATTAGCTAGACTGACAGCAGTGGGAAATCTGCTGCAATAACACCAACCTCCCCTGCTCTCTGCAGATGTACAGTAATTAGCCCATCCGCTTATAATACCTTAACAATTACTGGCATGTCGCCATTTGTTATATGGGAGATTTGCTTTGTTGACTCATTTGGGAGGAAACCGTTATGAGTTTTTGATGCAATTACTCATCATTAAGGATTTGGATGGTGTTGTTGTTGACTCTTATGAAGGCTTACCCAGGAGGAAGATTGAGGCGTAAATTATTTTTGTGTTGTTTTTTTCTAAGACAAATGCAATATGTGTGATGTTGAAATAAGAGTGGGTGGGGGAGGGATTTTTGATGTTGTTTGTTTGACAGGTTGCAGGGGTTAATAACCCACTGTCAAAGCTTTGATAACAGAAGTATTAGAGGTATTGGAAGCTGCAGACATATGGTATGACTTGGCTGAAAAAAGTTGTTTTCTTTTTTAGTATTATCAACCAATGATTCTAAATTGCCCTACAGCATACGCACAACTCTTTAGAATACAGCAAGACGTTATCAGACATTAATGCTAAAAGTTGCATGAAAATCACTTTTTTTTGCTGCTTTGGACCAAATTTCAATAACTTCTGGCTACATTTTGTTAACCACTGTCTTTGAGATAACATATAGCACTTCCAGCGGACAGCCGGCTGTTTTTTGTTGTTGTTGCTTACGTACACACCCATCATGAGACCACTGAAAGTTAAAAGCATTAAGTTCTTACCTAATATAGTCTTGCTTTTAAAAAAATAGCCAAAATATCTTAAAGCTTACTGCGTAACTTTTTTAATATTAATGAACGTCCGTTACATTCAAGCCATTGCCAAATGAGTTGCTACAAAGCTAATTAAGACTATCAGCTATAGTGGCTATGGCTATGTTCAGAAGATTGTGTCGTCCGGCGACTTCCACGCACAGAAAATCAAGTAGAGATAATGACCTCCTCTGAAGAGTCCATCATGTTTTTTTTAATCCTCCGTGTCCTCCTTGGCTACTAGCAACTGCGTAGAGGAGGGGTGGGGGTGGTGCGCGATCACCGAAAGCTTTTATCATGTTGTTGTCATTACTTAGAATTCCTCATGGGGGAGACAGAAACTACAATACTGACCACTTAAAGGGTTGAACATCCATAGACAGTGATTTGGTAATCTGTAAATAAAAGTACACTAAACTTTATTGAAAAGTGAGTTTTTCAAAGGTTTGTTTCTACAGAATTAGCTACATTACAAGTACATGTATAGTCACTGAAATGCTGTTGAAACATTGGTTAAAGCTTTGAAAACTCTATCACATCTTATTATTTCCCACTGTTAAAGTCCTATTTGAAAGTTCTCTTTGAATGACATCCTTTAGATTTAGAACAACGTGGTGTCTTCTGGATCGTTATTACGATATTTTACGGCCATCAGTTCTAATTGTTTTGGCTAAATACTACGATACCAATGAGCCTCGGCCACTGAGAAGAAGCCAGTCCCAAAGAGGCTGAGCTGTAGAACAATAGGAAATCGCAATTGGGAACAAAACACAGCGCCATAGTGGCTGTATTCTTTTCTAATTCAACCAGAATCTGAAAGTGAACTGAATGCTGCTGAATATTTTTTCAGGTCTCTGTAAACATTATTCTTTAGCTTCAGTTTGACACACACACACACACACACACACACACACACACACACACAACAGATGCAGTACCTTTTGACTTTTTATTTTTAAAAAAACATACATTTTTAACACAGCTGCTCAGTTTTTATACTGTATGATTTAACCAGAAGAGTTTCATGTCCATCCCAGCCTCGGCAGTGCTCCAACTGTCAATGCAGAAAATGAACAGGACTTTGACATCCACCTCATATGTGAGTGAGACGTCTCAAATAGTTCACTTTTTAAATCCCCAATTCATTGCTTCCTGGGATCTCTGAATATAATTTAGTTCACCACCTGATGATCAGTGTTTCTGAATTAAAGTACATTTATGTCAGACATAAGTCGTGTGTGTGTGTGTGTGTGTGTGTGTGTGTGTGTGTGTGTGTGTGTTTTTGTGTCTGTGTGAGTGCGTGCACGTGTGTATTGCAAGTCTAGGCCTCTATATATATATATATATATATAATTAATATATAATTAGTACTTCAGTCACACTATGCACCTATTTAGATTCAATAATTGGAAATGAATAATTCCGAAATGCAGCCCAAAAGCTGCAGTGTGTAAAGGTTTATGAACTAATTATTTTGCCTACACGCTATGCCCATAGAGAAATACACTGGAATGAAATCATGGCAGAGAACAAAACTTAAATGACTTTCCCCGAGGACAGTATTTAAACAATCTTCACTCATACTTTTCCCTCCCTGTTCATCTGCGTTTGCTGCTTTTGCCAAATGAAGTCTCTGACTTCATCCCTCTCTCTGCCTCTCAGATGGCTGCCAGAGTTGAAGACTGTGGCCTCGGCTCTGACAGAGCACACACACCGCCACCGGAATGTTAATACCGCTCCACACATAACTGTTGAATAATGTCATAAAATCATCGCTCATATTTTTATAACCACATTTGACTGTTGCTGCAGATATTAAGAAGTCAGCCTCGAGGCAAACATATTGCCTGAGTTGCAGATGAGGGGTAGATGGGGAAGGGGGGGTGATTCCTAGTACAAATGTACTCTCCCAATGTCACCTGCCGTTTGGACAAATAATCCTTTTCCTGGTGGATGTGTCCCCGGTGGACTTATCTCCGATGGCCTGAAGATGTTGACGGAGGATGGAAAATGCCATGCATAACAAATATTGATCAATAAGCCGTGATTATGGGAAGAAAAAGGCAGGTAAATAACATGAAGGCTTGTCCATTCACTGATGTGACTGCAATCCAAAGCAACTCAGGCTATTTTTACCTCCGCACTCAGATAACGCACAAACACTGAGACACACACACAGGCACACACAGCGGCAGTGACCCTGCTAAATGAGATTACTGCGGCACAAACACTGACGCTGCACATGCACAGGTGCAAACAAAGGCAATTTAACACGCACACATAATGACACACTACAATCAGATACATGCGTGAGATAAAAATCAGTGTACAAACATGGGAGCAGCCTCTGAAGCTCCGCTCTATCCTTCATAATGGCACGGTGACCTTTCAGAATACATTCCACACGGACAGAAACGGAAGAATAATCAGCGGCTGCACAGGATGAAGAGGGATTACGCGTCCAGTGCTGCTAATCAAATGAGAGAGCAGAAAAATTGTATTAGGTGGGACAAATAATTCACTTAGAGCTATCGAAGGACACTGGCGGCTGCAGCTGCTCAGGCTCAATACTGAGTACAGTATTGCACAAACATTTTGTCCTTTGTTTCAACACACAAATACTTCACTAGAAAAATAGGCCTCACTTCAGAAAAACAAAAAGCACCAGTCAGGCCTGTTTTTAACTCTGACATAGGCTAGAGTATGCAGCTTTTTGCATTAAACGAATAGTTTGACATTTTGGCAAAAGCGGTTATTAGCTTTTTTTTAAATAGGCTACTAAATATGAAGCTACAGCCAGGAGTAGCAGTTAGCTTAGCTTAGCATAACGACTGGAAACATGGAAACAGCCTGGCACTATTCAGAGGTAACAAAATCCAATTACCAGCACCTCTTAAGCTCACTAGTTAACACATGTCTTTATTTCGTACAAAAACCAAAGTGTATAATCACAAAGTTTAGGTTTTATGGGGGGGGTTATCAGACTATTCCGGCTGCAGTAACTTGCTGTTGTCTCCGCTATGGTGACGACGTGACTCTTCTTCTTCTCGTCTAATGCCTACCATCCACCAGAAGACTTTGAACAGACTTTGAAAAGATTACAGTCTGACACCAACTCACATCATCTCAAATGTGACGTTAATAACTGTCATAATATGTAAAGACTGGAGGTCTTGCAGGGTCACACACATTGCAAGGCTACAACTATGATCGTTTTGAAAAAAATTAACCAAGCTAGCTATCCACGGCTAGCATTAGCTGGTAACTTGAGGGAAAGTTTGGTTCCCCCATATGCAGATGCAGGTCCACATACACAACGTAGTGAGACTGTCACATAGAGGACCGTCCCACAAGCACACATATAGTATCTCACGTGTATTAAGTGTTTCTAACTAACCTAAACAGTTGGGAAAGAAATAATATGTACGAATCATAAAATATATACAGTATTGTAGCATTAGACATTTCTGCAGCAGTCTATCGTTAACCAAAGTGGTTAGCTAGCACCTAGTGGCTAATATTCACGGGAGAAAAATGACAGACCGCCATCCTCTCTTTTGGTCTGGGAACTCTCACGGACCGTTTATTCTGCGCATGCTCACAATAGCATTCAAGTGCACCCAGGCACACACGCACAAATATGCTGTCACTGCGTAGGCTATTGTAGATATACATTTTTTTAATATTAACACTTATTCAAACTTTACATTCAGTAGCAGTTCATTATGATTACTTTTAACAGTTTGTGCAATTTTGCTAAACCCCCAAAGAGAAATGGATAGTGCTGTAGTAGGTGGGATTGAGAATAAGGAACAGAAAAAAAGCAACAGAAAGTAAATTAGATCGATGCAGCTGTACAAGTTGTTGTTAGACGATTTAAGGAAAAAACACCCTCAAACTAAAAAAAAAAGAAAGTAATTTAACAATACCTTGCAACCACTACCCCAACTTCCAGGTTGAGGAAAAATGACATGCCCAAAGTCTCGTGCCATTAGTAAAAAATCCTCAAAACATGTTCTTCCAGATGACAAACTCTTCGTGCACATACTGTATGTAAACACAACCACAATTCAGACTGATGAAATCCTGAAACAGGCTTTAATATACAAAGCCTTTTGTATTTTTCCTCGGTCATCAGTTTATCGCTTTGTCACCCTTGTGGCACCCCTCCCCTCTCTCCTTTCGCCTGTCAACTCCTGTTCCTTCTTGTTCTCTTCTTCTCGCCCTGTCTTCTTCACTTTCCTGTCCCCTTAATCTCTTCCTCACTCTTTCCGCTGCTCTTTCTCTCAGTCGCTCTCTCCGGGCTTGTAATGGCTTCTGTCATCCAGGAGGATTTGATGAGGGACGAGGGCAGGAAGGCAACGTTTCCTGAGACACCGAGTCCACCAGGATCCTCCTTTTCGAGCCCCAGACAGGATGTGCTGATGTTAAATTAATGCTCTAAGATTTTTCTTTTTACTTTTAGGCAATCAAATTCACGTTATTGGCTTTTCAGCGGTTGAATATCAACAACAGCCAAACATTTGTTCAGCTCCCTTAGCTAAATACAAAGAAAATAGAATGAAATGAATCAATAAATTAATCTGCAGTCATGTACACAGTTTACATATTTAATTGATGCAGTTTATTGCCTCTGTTTGATGTTTGGGAACATTTCCATTACTGAGCGGAGTCACTCTTTTGTTATGCGGCACGAAGGTTTGCACTAAAGCTGAAAATACATTTGATGCCTTGAAGTCCTTAAAAATGACACTCAATTTTGTGAAAAAGCCGTGCCAACCTTCGCAGTGTCAGTACCGACTTGACAGATAGCTGCATTGTGCGTTAATGTGACCTTTAAAGAGGAGCCCTTAGTGTATATTTACATTTGCTGTATTTTTGGTAGGTACAATGGTACAAAGGTATGTAATTTATGTACATACAGATAAAGATGTTTAAAGGATGTTTGATTGTAAAATTTACAGCCTGGTATAACCAAATGGCATGGATGGATGGATGGATGGATGGATGGATCAAACACAGGACTTTGACCCAGCAGACCGCTATTCGTGTCCCGTGTGAAACCAAAAGTCAACGTTGACTTATTCATGTTGACTACTTATCTCACGTACGTAACTTAATTTGCGTAACAAACATACTTATTTTAACCCACTTCACAACAATAACCTCGTGTTTAAAACCGAGGAGTTCGGATTGAGGACGGGGTGTTAAATGACACAAGAAAAACTACGAAATGCTTAGACATGACACGCAAAATGTCCTTAAACGCAAAAGTGCAACAAGACCTCCAAATTAACAGCAATATATAGTACATTAAACATTGTTTAGTCCATACCATCCAAAACTACATATAGTTGGGCCATCCCATGTGGGATTACAAGACACCACCAGCCTATTTAACAGACATCTTCCAGTCTCGCATATACAAATCATGTGGACAAATACATGATTAACAACAACACATATACGTGTTTTCTGATCTTACACTGCTGTGGTTAATGTTTGGTTGGGCTTAGGTACAAAACAATTTGGTTAGTGTCAAGGAAAGATCACCGTTTGGGTCAAGATAACTAGTGTGTTAAGGTTAGGTTATCCATTTACCCTCCCTCTGTGGGTTTTGTTGATCTATAACATCGTCAAACCCCCCATCTTCTTTGCTCCTGACATGCATGAGCCATAAATCCTACGGCCACCAAAGGACTTTGTGACTTTGGCGTAAACAAGTTTGTTTTGGGACGATTGCTGAAATGAGCCTACTGTAGAATAATAAGAGAAATTGAGGCACCATGGGCATAAACAGTCATCTAATTCCATCTAGATCAGGTTCCCTCAGTTTCATACACACACACACACACACACACACACACACACACACACACACACATACAGGTGAAGCAGTTTGTCTGCTTAAAATTGCCACGGTATATTGGCTGAGTTCGGTTAGCTCATCTTTTGTTTGCCCTCAGGAAAGAGACAGTTCTCAGAGAACGCGTTGGCACAATAAAATGTATTAAGGAGATCAAGTTGCCGTCCTTTCATGACACCAAAAATATTTCTACTTTTCTTTTTCATCAAATGTTTTCAACACTAGAAGAGATGAATCATCAAGAGTACAAAACTCTCTGTGGCAAACCGCTCAGATGCCATGTTCACATGTTGGAAGATGTGGTTTTCTGTGTATGTTGACAAAGTTGCACAATTCGTTACACCAAAGCACACGAAAAGCTTCCACAGACTGTTTTGTTGTTGCCACTTCAAGGAGTTGACAGAGTTTTTCCATTTGGCTGGCAGTACTTACAACATAACTGAAATGTCAAAACGTACGAGACGAGACGGGAAGATGAGAAGGGCAAAACGGTGGAATTGTTAATGAACTGTGTCTTTTCTTTCTTTCCCCTCCCTGTTTTATTCACACTTTAAAATGCCCTTAACATTATCAGGTGCATGCTCAATGCTGACATCGATTGTTTTCACTGTAATCAAAGGATCTTAAAGACTTTAAGCCTGACACAATCAAAGGTCCTTCTATGCTTGAGAGAAGAGTCTTGATTGAAAGAATCAAGAACTCTTATTTTAGTGCCGTTTGTCAAGGACAGAGACCTGACACTTCATCTTGTGTTTGACAAAACCAGAGTAGTAAAAGGGAAAAATAGAGTATTAAATGGCTTGCTCCTTTAGACATTAACAAGCTTTGCTCAGTTTAAAAATACACACTTGGTAATTTCAGGAGATGAAAAGTAGCTCCCTAAAAGCCTCTCCCAGGGATCACAGAGACCTGCATTAATGGTGATTGTAAAACTGAGTGAAAGGCAAATTATGATGGCGCTGTAGCTTTGCATTTCTTGAATAAATGGAAATAAATAAATGGAAAGCAAAGGAAAATGAGACCTGGTCTAAAAGGTGCTTCAGTAATGATGTCAGTGAGTGACTGCAGAGGGAGAGCCAGCTGAGCGATTAGACATCTGCTCGGTTGTTGTCCGATTATCAGGGTACGTACAAACACTTTGAGAAGCTTTTAGAGAACGGTTTTGTTACGCATCTTCCATAGAAATAAAATGATAAAATAAACTGGCTGACTTTTTAATATCTGCAGCAACAGTCAAATGTAGTTATAAAATAAATAAACAATTTTATTTCTTTGGTGCCTTCGCTCCATTTACATTTAGGTACCATTAGATTATAGAAATATAATTTCTGTATGGATTAAGCAAAATTGATACTGTACTTGACACAAGGGGTGAACGGCAGTCTTAGCTGGTTTTGATGTAGTTCAATGTCAGATTTGACTTCCTAAAGTCACCACTGCAACGCCAGATGGATGTATAATACATAATCAGTCCAAGGCTGAGCAAAGATCGAAAGGTTCCCCTTGTGTCATAACTGAATACGAGACTTCTGACTTGCATAGTGCGTACATATCGATAGGGGAGTGTTTTGTCTCAAATTGTTATAACATTACTGTTAACCTTACTGGCTGACAATCATCAACTGATCGCTACGTTATGCTTGCAGCTAAATATTTACAACTTGTTAAGATCACACATCTACTAAACTCTTCTACAATGAGGCTGACAATTTAACACAATAAGCAACATCAAATGTATTCCATAACAAATGTAACGTTAAGGTTAAAACTTATTTGCCAGTGGTTAAGCTGCGCCACTGTTAGCTAAGGTTAGCTTGCTAGCACGTTACAGTACGGTACCAATATGCGTTATAATTCACGTTACCAAAATCATTACCGACTGCAAAATTAACCAAATAAGCATAGAGGTGGCTTATATGTTATACCATTATAACAAAAAGACCCATGTACAACTTACATTTGTATTGCTTGGTTGCGGGACTCGCCACCGCATCCTTGGCCACCATTATTGCAAGTTTGGGAACTTTTGCTCCTCCCCATTCGCTACATATCCAAGATGGCAACCGTTGAGGGTGGGAAGTGTCCGTCGTTCCACACTCAACATTTTGACCGTAGTGCACTGCATTTGGCCACACGTCGACAGTGTAAACACACTATATACTCAAAATAGCTAGTGTAATCACTATACAATATCACTTTCTCAGCTACCTAAGATGAATGATTCTCTTTACAGGGTGCCAGCCTAGGTAGGGATTGAAGAAGAATTAGTAGCCCCGACTTCTTTGGAAACCTTCCTGACTCAATCGGGTAGACCCATGCCTGTTAAGAATCCAGTGTTGTGTTTTGCCAAAGAAACATGGACAAAGACCCATCAAATAATTAAGGTTAGTCCATCTTACCCCTAAAGCCGCTGTCTGGTTTAATATAAAACTATTGATAAGCAAAAAAAAATTGGCCAAATCAGTAATTCATCTTCTTGGTGACTTGGTTAGGGAAAACAAAATTAGATCATTTGATGAAATTAAGAGTGACTATGATCTTAGTCAACAGGATTTTGGGAAATTTCTACAGATCAGGCATTGTATTCTAACAAATAGAAAAAACAATCTTGACCCGCCAACTAAGATCCAGAAGCTGTTTCATGTCAAAAAAAAGGTGGAGCCTCCAAGTTCTAGATTGGAAGGTTTGAGAATGTGTTGGGAAATAGATGTGGGTGAAACAATTACAGATGACCGATGGGAAAAGCTGGTTGCCTATTGGCATATCTGCACACGGGAAGCTCAAACTCAACTCACTCTGTATAAACTGTTAAACAGGAGTTACTGGACCCCAAGTAAATTAGCCAAACTTAAGCTAAAGGACAGCAACACCTGCTGGAAATGTGAGAAAGAAGTTGGTACTCTTGCACACATACATTGTATTTCTGTGAGAAAAATTAGCACCTTTGGGAAGGTTCCTGAACAAGATATTTCAATTGCCGTTGACTAAATCTCCAGCTTTATGTGTTCTGGGTCTTCTACCAGGCGACGTAGTTTTGAATGAACAGAAAAGACTATGGGTTCGTCTTGCCACAATAACAGGGTGTAGAATAGTATTAAGACGCTGGAAATCAACTAGCCCATGCTTTTTTAAGGAATAGATTGAGTTGATGACAAAGATGGCTACTTTTGAACGGGTTACTTATAGAGTCAGGGGTAGGGAAGATATTTTCAGAAGAGTATGGGGCCTCTTTTTGGATGTAATAGAAGAAATGTCTGTTTGATTTTAATTGGTATATTGGATTGGTAGGCGTGATAACTGGTTCTATCAAGGCATGTTAATTGTTTAATTTTGTTATTGTTGTCTAATGAAAAATCCTGGTAATATAATGTGTTCAACCAAAAACTATTCATTGGTTCGTCTTCACATCTGTTGTGGACTCCAGGAGAAACATCGACATACTCACTAGAATCAAGCTCCATTTTGAGAGGGACCAGAGCCCAAATGTCTGAACAGCACTGTTCTAGAGGAGCTTAAACACTTCCCCAAACATATCAAACTTTATGCAAACTCTCAGGGAAAACCTGAGCATTAAAACCCTCTTACTTTCTAGTCAAAGGCTTTGGCTACAAACATTTTCCAGTTCCACTTTGTTTCTGATGTGTAACAACTTGTCATGATTTTCCATTACAAGCTTGTCGTTACACCCAGTCACTTTTTATTTACTCTCAACATCACAAAGCTCTTCAGTTTCTCTGCTGTCAGGCTGCTCGACAAACAGAGACCAACCCTGTTTACAGCCCAGATTCTGTATCAGTGCGACATTAATCTTCTTTTGTTCAGTTATTGTGCAATACCCACCTACACACGCACACGCTCACGGTCAAAATTAAGTTGGAATAGTCCTCCTCTTTATTTTGCCCAGTCTCCAATCAGACCACAGCTTGTAAAATACATCTCTTAGATTACACGTACATTTACATACTTCCAGCCGAGATTTACTTCTTTAATTTAGATGTAGTGTACATGTAGAGTGTAGTGCTCTCATGCAATTAGTTAGTGGTACCATTGTGGTGCATTGATTTATTTTGTACATTTCATGCATTATCATTTAGAGCAGATGTCAGAGCAGTTGTTGCTCGTGTTGCTCCTTACTATTCAGAGCCCTACTGTTTTTGTAATTTTAGCCTTTTAATCAGGGAACAGATTAACTCCTGGGGTGCCAGGTGAATGCAATTAAGGAGCAACTAACAACCTGATAGGACAGAAAACCACATGAGGTCAGGCTGGAGAACAAACGCATCTGAGGTTATTGCAACAATAATACATCTGATTACATACAGTGCACATAAAACAAAGACCCCTTCGTGAAAAACCTTCCTCCATGCTTGTTGTCCCGCGTGTTGCGTAAACGTACCTTTTATAAGCACACCCACGATCTTTTCCTTTACCTAATTGTATCGTTCTTCTTTTCCCAAACCCAACTGTCCCGTTCCTGTCCTGAGCGTCACATAAACGTACCTTTTATAGGCCCACCCACGATCTTTTCCTTTACCTAACTGTCGTTATTCTGCCGCATGCCAGTTAAACGTACGTCCCGACCCAGAGCGTCAAAAGTGACGCCAATAGTCCCAACCAAGCGCGTTAAGATAAACCGCGTTTAGATCTGACGCTAAAGGAGACTTTTAGCGTCAATAACAACGCCAAAGGCACCTGACCAAGCGTCGGTATTTTACGTGATGGGAGTGGGAGTGAGAATGTGTTGTTTTTGCACAGTGGAAACCACAGCAGGGACTGCGGCACAAAGCATGGCGGCATCAAGCTCCTCCATCATGTTGTCCATTACTAGACATTGTTAAAGGGTGAAGGCCAACAGGATGTATCTTCGCTTCTCACCTCCCCCATTGTTATTCAGCGTTCTATTGGAAACCATCACTTAGTGGACCACCAAAGAAACTAATGCTGGTAAATGATTACAAGGGCGTAGGTTTGTTTGGGTGGATAATAACGGTGGGTTCCCCCATAAAAATAAAAAATATATTACTTATTTACTTATTATCACTTATTACGCATGTATTTTTATGCAACAATTCATGGTGCAGATGTTTCCTTTCTATTATCTCCTGGATTGTTCAAAACTTTCTGCATATTCAAAGCATCACACATGTTTCAGGATGTTTTTTTTTTTAGGAGTCATGTACATCTCAACAATAAATCTGTTAGAGAATGAGACCTTGGTAAAGCCATGAGCTCCAACATTTAAATCTACTTAGAAAAAAATCTACTCTATTTTTTACGCTCCTGTTGTGTTCTTTAACCCCCAAATGTTAGCCTGACAAGCCAAACCCACATCAAGAGGTTGGGTCTGGGAACTCACCATTGGCAGGGCTTAATCCAAGGGGCGGGATAAACGGTTGTCTTTTAAATTCCCGCTGCACTCATAGCCAACCAGGGCAACGCTAGTTGATAGATTTAACTTTTGCCGTATCCGGTCGGCAAAACTCCAAACACATCTTCCTTTTTTAAGAATGACTTCAGTGCTTAACTCCAAGTCTTCCAGAGTCGCGGCTAAAGCCGATTCAAAAGACCGCTGTTCGCCAGCAGCAGCAGCCATCTTCTTTGTTTTCAAGTAGCAGGGAATTCACATGGAACCGTCGCAACTCTGCCGTCCTTATGTTAAGCCCACCCACTGACTCTATACACGATGTGATTGGCCTGACCAGAATTTGGTTTTTCCATCTCACAAGCCAACGGAGAGTTGCAAATTACATTTGCTGCCGCTAGGGTGCGTCTAGATTTGTAGGCTACCCCAATGTAGCACAAGTAGACACAATTCCTGTTTTCTGGACATATTTGGAGCCCCATGAATGGTTCTTTTTTTTTTTTACCTCTTTTGGGGAGTGGGTTGTTTTCATATTTTTTTGAGGGGGATAAATCTACCTTTTCTAAATATTGGGGACACACACACACATGCCAATACGAGTGTGGATGATCAGCTTTAAATGATCAGATTTGAGAAATAGATCAGATTTATGTGAGAGAAAAGCCAGATTGCAGACTAGGTATTATTTTTTACCAAAGGCTGTTTGATTTTGGTTTTCAAATCTCAATGTTAATATCTATTGAAACAGGCTGTTTGGGCTTCATTTACAGAACAATAGCATTATACATGATCCACTGCACTGATTGGCAGGAGGTTTTGCTGATCACTCCCCCTTCCTTGACATACCATGTTGTAAGACTGAGGAGTATTACAGGCCTCATTCAGACCCACATTTGACTGCATTTACCTCATTATTACCATCCGAATCAACACCATCTTCACCTGCTCTGTGCTGCTGAACCTGCTTCTCTGTTCAGTTCTCTCTTCTTCATCTCTTAGTCTCACTTCCTTGTTTATTTTTTTTTGTGTTAAAAAATGATAAAGATTATTATATCACCATTTTGTGAGTAATATTGTGGGTAGTTTCAGTTTTTCTTGGGTGCATTTGAGTGGAGGACAAAGCAGATGTTTTCAATTAAAATCACTACAATATAATTGATGTCGCCCACAGTGTGTGGCTGGAGGGCAGCACCAGGCTCAGTCCAGGAGCTGACAGCGTAATGAGCTGCTGCTGCCTCAGTAAATTAGGCACTCAATGCAAAACCGTAGCACCATTTTCTTAGAAAATCTGTCTCTGAATGTCTGTTTACCAGGCAGTTCGGAATGGTTTTGTTCAAAGATGCAGCTGCATCATGTCACAAAGTTGGTGAACAATGAAGAGAGACAAATTCAACATCACTTAAATAACATCTCTAACTTCAAAATCCAGCCCAGAGCTCGACAATCCTTGTTCTAAATAATACCGCCTCTTTCCTATTTTTAAATTGGACTGTCCTGAGTCTGCTGACAACCCTGCCGGGATTATTTGGTGTAACACATTTGCGTCTGTAGGTTTTACTTCACAAATTTCATGACCATTGCAGACCAAGTGACAGGTCAGTGCCTTTATTGCACACATATACACAAACCACTAACAAAAACAAGTGCACACACACACACACACACACACACACACACACACACACACACACACACGCACATGCACACACATACACACGTTTTTGTTTTTTTTATCTTATTGTGTGGTTAAAAATATTAGATTTTCTTCTTTGTCTATGTGAGATACCTTAATGTTAGCCATGTAATATACTGTAATATATAGCTTTGTTTTCAAGCTATTTCTCTATTTGCTTGGTTTGTTTATTTAATTTAAATTTTAAATTTTTAAATTTTTTTGAGTCTTTTTTGTTATTTAGTTCTGTAAGCAGATATTGTTGTATTTACTTTCTTTTCTTTTCTATATATGTCATGAAATGTTTTAATATTGTCTGATTAAATGTTTTGGACCCCAGGAAGACTAGCTGGTCATCTAGGCGTCAGCTAATGGGGATCCTTATAATAAATACAAAAATAATACACACACACACACACACACACACACACACACACACACACACACACACACACATCCCACCCTTACATTCTCCATATCCCACAGCCTTTGATTTGTTCTATCTTCTGCTCCCATGTGTGACTGTTTCTCCCCAGAAGCTTTAGTGAAAAAATAGAGAGAGAACTACTCTTTATCTCCGGCTCTTGCCCACAACTGGCTTATCATGTATGCATTGGAAAAAGCCTGAGGTGATAGGGGCAACAAAAAAAGGCCACCGAAATAGGGTAGACGTCTATGAAGAGTTGTATTAAGCTGTCAGAAAATGAAGAGACAAGATGTGCTCTCCCATTGACCTTGGTCTGACAGCAAGGAGCGATAACACCTGAAAAAGATTTTTGAAAATTTGCTCTGCATTATACAACCCGTTCTGAAAGGCAGCGGTGTTGTGCGCAGTGTGGAGTGTCGTGTGTGTGACTTTCAAGATACTTTATGAAACCAAAGTCATATTGAAGAAACTGATGTGGAGGAGTGGAGGAAAAGACACACATCCACAGGCCACAGTGTAAAAATGAAGACACGAAAACATAGTGAGCGTGAATATTATTACGAAAAAGTAATAATTCATGAAGTTTTGATATACGTTTCAGAAGCATATTCTGCCATAATTCTGCTCGGTTCATTATAGGAAGAAAATGTTTGGCTCCTTTCCCCTTTACTTAGTTAAACCAGAAACATTTTCATTATCTCACCGAACATTCTCGTTATTGCACAAAATCAACATATCTTGTTAAAACAAAAAAAAGGTTCTTGTTATAATGACGTACCGTCTTATCTCATAAAACAAGGAACTTTTCTCGTTATGACATGATAAAATGGTGTGACTTTTAACAAGAAACTTCTATATATCCAGTCAAAGCCTAAAGAGAAGACACTGTAGCCTCTCTCCAATATCAATACCCATCATTATATGTCATCACGTGTTCTTATAACATGAAAACATATCGTATACATTTATGTAAAAAAGATCTGATTAAAACAAGAGAAATCAGTAAATATAAATATCAAACAGATGAATATTATGAGAAACTGAGCAAATTTTGATGTGCTCGAGGCCTTTTTTACAATAGTTTCACAGGCTGTGTGTCTGTCTCGATGCCATGATTTCTGTTTGTGAGAAATTTCCAAGTTCAAATTTACCAAACAACGCTCGAACATACAAACTAACAAAAGAGTAGGGAGAGATCAAGAGCAAAGATATTTCCAAAGTTGGCAGCTTTCAAATGGCAGCAGAAATAAGACTAAAACATTGAGAAAGCCTGTAAGGTGACATCATTAAACTGCTTATGTTACTAAGCTTATTCAACCTGCAGTAAACTATAAACTTGAATGTGAATCAGTGGGTTTTCAATTCATTTTTTGTAGGTCCAGACTTCGGATGCAGCAGTTAACCCATTTCACTATTAACAGCGCTTTAAAGGTCCAGTGTGTAACGTGTTTAGTTGTTCATTATCAAAACCTGTGTTGCCCATTCACAAACTTGTCCTTTTTCATGAATATTTACCACCGCCATCAATTCCAAGTATTCATTTTGGCTTGAAATTTTACATTTGCATTTGTATGAACTGGGGTAGACTCTCCATATTCATGCGCCATCTTGAAATACATTAGCCGGTAAGGGACATACAGGACATACTGCTCCGCCTTTCTCGTTTTCGCTGTCACATGATAAACTCACGGGTGCTGCTAATGCTGCTAATGGGTATCGTAGCTTCCCGACCCCGGCAAGTTTAAAGAAGGAAACATGGAGGACCACACGTATTCAAAATCTAAATTTCAGGAACAGGAGTCTTCTTCTTTGCCCAGAAAAAGAAAAAGGATATTGAAAAGAGCAAGAGACCGGCTTTTTGAAGCGTGAAGGCTACCGTAGCTGTAATACGTACTTTGAACTACGTGGCGCAAGAGAGTTGATTGCGATATATGATCTCAATGCTAGATGGCAAACACCAGGAAAACGCAGAGCAGAGCCAGACCCTGACCTCAGGACAGCTCCAGCTGCAACGGGGAATTCAACCCAACGTTGTTGTTAAGTGTTTGTTAGCTGGTTAATGTTACCAGTTAGCTAACGTTAGCCTACTTCATGTTAACGGTAACATTACAGTTAACAGCTAATGAGTCAGGAGCCGACGTTTGCATTTACAGTGAGTGCACCGATTATAACGTTACGTTAAGAGGCCAAACTCAGCAACAAGCTCAAATATGTCACTGACGTTAGCACTTTACGTTGTTTACTTACTACTCTTCATCCCCTGTGGGACATAAGGCTGCGAAGAGATCGCTACATCGCATTTACCAACTTTTAGAAACACCAGCTAGCAAGGCCGTTTTTAGCTTTTTGAGGGACCAACGGACAGCACTGTTGATGCCAACTTGGCCTTTGTTTGTGGTGTGACTGATTCACTTTTAGTCTATAATCTTTTCAGATGAATTTAAAGGAACACACCGACTTATTGGGACTTTGTCTTATTCACCGTAACCCCCAAAGTTAGATAAGTCCATACATACCCTTCTCATCTCCATGCGTGTTGTAACTCTGTCCAATGGTTCCACTGGTAGCTTAGCCTAGCACGGATCCTGAAGGTAATCGGTTCCATCTAGCCTACTGCTCCCAATAAGTGACAAAATAACACCAACATGTTCCTATTTACATGTTGTGATTTATATAGTCACAGCGTGTACAAATAACAACGTCACATGAGACACAGCCGTCTTCTAACCGTATATAAACTGGGAACTATATTCTCTGCGCTGTGCTGATCTGCTCGGGGCTTCTCAGGTGCTGCAAAGCATATCACTCCGCCCAAGTAGCAGAAGTAGCACTGCGTCGCCTTTCTGAGAATATAGTTCCCAGCTAAAGTCCCAATAAGTTGGCGTGTTCCTTTAAATAAAAAGGTTGATGATTGATCCTATAATCATTACAAAACGTTACTTTATTTCTGTTTCAAAAGGCAGCAATAAATAACACGTTAAAATCTAGAGTGTTCATGTAATTTCATACATTAACAGTGGAATTAATTATTGCATAATAATCGTGATAACCGTGAAAACGTGATTATTTTTTTATTATATGCATCCCTAGTCCAGCCAACATCAGATTTTAACTCGGTGAACTTTCTGGATCTCTTACATGTCAGTGGCCATTCAGATGGTAAACAAATGATCATATATGAAGAATAGGAATTTAAATCGCTGGCCCTGCAGTCCCGTGTCGAGGTGTTGTTGGACAAGACACTGAACCGCGAATTGCTCCCGATGCTGCGCCATCGGTGCATGAATGTGTGTGATTGTTCATCTGATGAGCAGGTGAATGTGTGAATGTGTGTGAATGGTGAATGGTTTCTGTACTATGTAAAAGCGCTTTGAGTAGTTTTTAAGACTAGAAAAGCGCTATATAAATGCAGGACATTTAAATATTTACATTTACATTATTAATTCTTTGATGTTTGCATCCTGAACAAAGCCACACAACATTATGTTGTGGATTTTTGGGTGTCTATGATACTTTTTTACCTTGTCTGCTGTCTGATTCAGTTTCCTAGTTCTTATTTTCTAATGTATCCTGATGTCAGCCACTGACTGCCTGTCCCTGTGTCGATAAAGGCCAGTGGACTGACAACGATGGAAACTAAGTTCAGGACTTTGTCATTCTATCCCTGAAAAAAATCTGATATATGATTGTAATTTATATTAGTAGGCAATGTTGTCAAAAAAACAACTAATAAGACAATTTCAATGAATACTTTCATTTTAAATATAAATCAAGGAAAGAAATGAACACTTATACAAATGTAAAAATAAATTACTACATGAGTAGATAATAAAAGCCCACAAAGGATGCTGGGAAGACACAGTGGTCCATGAGTTCAAATTACAGCCCCACGTCTGCGAGTCACATCGGTTGATTCTTTTATGGCTGGAATCTACAGTGTGTTTGTTTACCATCAGCATCAAATGAATCCAGAGCTCCATTTTTTCTCCGGTCTTTGATGTGTAATTGCTCCGTACCGATAAATTATAATGACGATGGCTATATTGTTGTGGTATGCTAATTGTTTCAAGACCCTGACTATTCTTTGGCATGGTTTATGAGATGAAATCCACTCTGCACAATGGGAGAGTAACTCAGAAAGACTGACTATTTATCTTTACTTTCATCTTATCACTACACCAGGGGTCGTCAATGTTTTTAGTCCAAGGACCCCTTAGCTGAAAGAGAGACCGAGCAGTGACCCCCTACTACGATTATTGTATAAATATTTATTTGCATATTAAACTGGAACAGATGGATGAAAGTGGATATAATAGATTATTTAAACATTATGTTTTAATGTTAAACATACACGTGGAAGGCAAAGTAAGTCCTTAAGCTTCAAGGTAAACTGTATCTGTGGATGGCTACCATAATGGCTACCTTACTTAGTAAGCATATCATCAATGTTGTGTAAATTACATTTTGTTTTTTTTGCTCAAATAGGCCGATTCATCTTTGCTTATAATATGTCAATGTATATTTTCAGACATATTTTAATTTTAAAACAAACTAACTTTTAAATAATATATATCAAACAATTATTTGGCGGCATCCCTGCAGTAACTCTGAGGACCCCCAAGCCGGTGGCAGGAAATACGACCCACATGTGATGTTTTCCATCCTTTTATTTAAAAGACAGAATGGAACGATTGCAGTTTTAAACATGTCATTAACTCTGTGAAACAATCAGTTTTGCAGTTTGGTTACGTTTAGGCACAACAACTACTTGGTTAGGTTTAGAAAAAGTGCTGAGGGTTTGAGATATCGGCCGATGAATCTTAGAAATCAGAAATCTCAGTGTCAGATATCTAAAACCCTCAATAAACTAATACACAATTATCTGCATGGCTCAAAACAACTTGTGACAAGTGATAACATATTTAGCTTTGTGATTTGGGTGACCTGACCTCGTTTCTACATACGTGTTACTAATGTTGTGTAACAGACTCAAAGAGAAGCTCAACAGGCATTACACAGACTGCAACATGTAAACCAAAGATAAGTGCAACATAGTTCTGCAGCTTGACAGTAAAAAATGATATTAGATAACATGTTGGTTGTTATTTCTTAAAGTCGTGCATGTTACAGCTGTGGATGACTAACAAACTTATAGTTGATGTATTTCTCCCCTGGTGCAAGCCCGTCACATCAACATCTATGTAATGTCAAAATGGTGCCTGGGAGGACTGACACTTCCCTTTCCAATTAAGAGTTGGGGCCATTATTTCGAACAGGAGACTAATTTAAGTTCCCTCCCTGTGTGTCAGCACAAAAGGGGCCGTCTTCTGTCAGGGAAACCTTCTCACCGGTTTCACTCCCACGCTGCTCGCTGTATTTAAACATTCATCCCCGTGAGGGCTCTGCCTCCCCCAAATACTAACTCTCAGACTTTCTCGAGATCAAGTACTGAGCAAGCACCGCCCCTAGGTTCACACACACACACACACACACACACACACACACACACACACACACACACATACACATCTGACTGAACCACATGTTTTTCATTATATCGAACCACTCGCTGGTTAGCCTGGGGCTGTTCACTTACCTCCTACCTCCTCCCAACATCTCTATAAAGGGACTATGTGTGTGTATGTGGGGGGGCATAGCACACAATTCTGGGCCCTGTAGAAAGGCATTCTCTATGGGCTCCTCCCCGCATCGACCTGGGTACTCTATTTCCACCCCCAGTCCAACACCCCTGTTTGTGTTTGTGCGTGCGTGTGTGTGTGTGTGTGTGTGCATGTGCGCGTTCTTGTACTTTTATCTTTGTAAGGGCCAATTTGAGTTTTAAATCTTGAATGAGATATTGTTGGAAAGTGAGGACATCTCACTTACTTTTAAATGGCTGTTTGAGAGTCCAGACTGTGTTTGAGTTTTAAATGGTAAGATTACCCAAGTTACAAGAAAATAACTAGATTTTCTAGTGGTATCAAGCCCTGCTGATGTTTTGGTTTAATGTGGATATATTTTAAGATATCCATCTCTGGTAGTTCCAATGAAAAAAACATGATATTTCTTCTTAATTTTCTGAGTATAACATCTACTGTTATGTGTGACTGCAGCATAATATCCCCTGGATGCTTAAGCTAAGCTAGCAATGAAAGAATTGCATGCTGCCACTAACAAAGTACACATCGAGAAGCAGCCTTTATTGTTGCGGGGTATTGTTCGACCACTCCAACCTGAAGACTGTACGCCCCAAATTCCACCAACGTGTCTCCTGCCCCACTAGAGGAGGTGAGAATTTGGACCATATTTACACCAACATGGCTGATGCATATAAAGCCATTCCCCTCCTTCACCTAGGACAGACTGACCCCCTCACAATGTTCCTCTCTCCAAGTTGTCACAACAGAGAGAAATGACAGCTAAACCTACAAAAATAACATCCAAGTGATGTTGCCTTTCTTTAAATAACTGTTCATTTCTTATACCGAAGCTGCATTGTTGACACTGTATTGAATTGAATAGAATCAGGTCCTCACTAGTACAGTATAGTACAGTAAAAGCACACGTGTGTTGTTCCCTGCAACTGTGTCTTTGTGTTCACACATGTACCGGCATGTGAGATTATATAGATCCACGTGTGTTTTCATGTGAAAGTGTGTGTCAGCTCTGCATGTCTGTCAGTTTGTACATGCATATGTGTGTGTGTGTGTGTGTGTGTGTGTGTGAGACTGGTGGAATTTTGCATTGTGTATGATAATTTCACCACACCGTGACACCAGGATCTCCTTAGGATCATGTCTGTTTATTCTGGTGACAAACGTGAATGGAACAGAACGGCCCGCTCCAACTTCTCTCCCAAACAGTATTACAAAAAGGGGCGCATTTACAATGGACTAAAAAAATGTGCGTAATACAATAATACAGCAATGTACCTGGTGACAAACATGAATAGACAGACCTCGTCATGTAAACTTCTACAATACTCACACATTAACACATACACAAAACAGAAGTTAGCTTTGTCTGCCGCAAATTTAAGCTAGCCACACTAACTCTTACAAACTCGTAAAACAACAATAAAGTGACATAAGTCTGTTGAAATCAAGATGTGGAAAGGTTGAGACAGACATTATAAAAGTGTGGGGAAGAAAAATATAAACAGAATAATACAATAAATAATGGAATGAATTAAAATAAGGAATGAGCCAAAAATAAATTACACTCACCTCTCCCAAACAGTATTACAAAAAGGGGAGAGGGGAAAGGGGACACAAGGTATTTATAGTCACAGGCCCACAGAAGAATAAATAAATCAGGGGCTCTGAACTCTAACATATATACTATATACCTTACACCAGATACATTATAAGACAGAAGTAGCCACAACAGATTTTATGTAATTATAAATGAGATAAAGCCAGTTATATGTGTGTGTGTGTGTGTGTGTGTGTGTGTGTGTGTGTGTGTGTGTGTGTGTGTGTGTGTGTGTGTGTGTGTGTGTGTGTGTGTGTGTGGGCTTGTTTAACTATATTTGTGGGGTACAAAAACAGGGAGTCCAGTATACTTGTAGGGTCCCGACAGCTTTGTGGGGCCAAAATGCTGGACCCCACAAGGTTAAAGGTCTGTTTGAGGGTTAAGACTTGGTTGTAGGATTAGGGTTAGAATTAGGTTATGGTTAAGGTGAAGGTAAGGGTTAAGGTTAGGCATTTAGTTGTGATGGTTAAGGTTAGGGTAAGGGGCTAGAGAATGCATTATGTCAATGACGGGTCCCCACAAAGATAGTGCCATGCACTTTGTGTGTGTGTGTGTGTGTGTGTGTGTGTGTGTGTGTGTGTGTGTGTGTGTGTGTGTGTGTAAAAGGTATAGTGTTTTAGGGCTCTTACTGTGTATTTTACAGCTTAGAGGCAGGAGGTGCCTGTTAACTAGAGAGCTGCTGGTTTTTATTTATTTACTTTAGTGATTCTACCGTTCCTTAACCAGGAAGTCTCCGCTGGGACCCAGACGGTTGTTACTTCCAGTAGTCTAGCGGGCAGGAGGTCAAACTAAAGTGTTTTTACTCTGTCAGCCTTTTAGTTTGATTACACCTCCACTGTACCCCAAACCCGCTAGAAGTTTTGAGCCCGGCTCAGACTCGTGATTACAGACGTGTCATCTCCAACGTGCCGCCTCCCGTTTGATAACGATCATCATCAGCTCCAGAGCTGCAAGCTGAGGTTATGGGATTAGTGTTAATTATGTTAGCATACTTTGTTCTGATCATATGGTCGTCGGCTGCTGGGGCTGATCAAGATAAAGATAACATTTTACTGCACTAACATGGTCTACTTGACACACCGCTAACCTCGGCTAAATGACTCACTATTACAGAGAAATGGGGATCCACAGAAGGGCTGAATTTCTCAGAAATATGCTGAATAAAAATGTCTAGGAGATAAAAAGATTCACTGGCAATTATGAATCAGTATTTCAGTTTAAAACAGCTGCTAAAACATATTGTTTTATTCAGTGGGCATGGCGCCTGGCTAAACCTTATTCTATCCTATAAATGTCACTTCCCCTTTATATACTTTTACTTACTGTTTTACTACCTGTTTACATCTCTGTATAGTTATCACTTCTCATTATGCATATGCATTTATGTTCCCGTTTACATGGCAGTTTATTCATTTTACTGCCTAGCATTTTATATTTTATCCCGATATTTTAACTTCTGCATTATTTTATGTCTTATATTATCATATTTTACTTGTATGATTTTTTTTAATACATATTCAACAAGGGGGGAGTCTGAGATCTCAGGTGTTTTTATGTCATTTTTGTGCGTATGACACAAATAACCTGAAACTTAAATGCTGGTACAGATCTGTGGCGAGCTGATATTGGCTGTTAATTAGTCTCGCATTGCCAGACCTTCCTCCACAGCGCTGCGAAGGAGGGTCTGGCGAGTCCACACATGTGGAGAAACATGATGGGAAAAAAACTTGCTGTGGTTTATTGGCATTAATTGTAAACCAATCACAATCATCTTGGGTGCACATGTGTGAACATGTGTACATTCAAAAGTTGTTTTAGTCGTCCAACAGATAAACTCAGATTGGACAGATAGTCTAGCTAGCTGTCTGGATTTACCCTGCAGAGATCTGAGGAGCAGTTAACCATAGTCCTCATAAACCCACCGGTTTTAGAACGCCAACACAAAGAAAGAGGAAGGTACCGGACATCGGACAAATGAAGGACATCTGGCGGAATTTCCAGGACGGCACCTGAACAATCCCGGAAGGTCGTGGATAGACTAGCTGTTTATATCAACCAGATACATTGGTCCGTTATGTATTTCATAGTATTGATGTTTCCTTCACATTATTGTGCCAAATTAAGAACAATTCAATGCTAAATTACTGCAGATGAACATGTTTTTTTTCCTATTGGTAGTCGTGTCATCTCCACCCACTGCGATGACCCAATTTTGCAACTCTAGCCTTTAAAGTTTCATCTAATCTGACAGTGTTTTCTAGCTACTATTGCAGATTCATGAATTCACGCCAACAGTCTCAACACCATTCCCCCCGCCCCCCCGGCTATCACTGGGTGGTTCAGTCACATCATGTAAAACAGCACTTTGAGGAATCTTAATTCACGGCACATTCCCTCTCAGTGACATGGGACGGCACCGGCGATGACAGAAGGGGGCCTGAAGCAGGGATGTGAGGCTTAAAGTAGCTGTCACGCTGATTTGCCGGTCAGGAATCAAGCCTGTGTGCTGCATCACTGCTGCTGTTATTAGAGAGCAGATTCTGTGGCTGCATCCCAGCGGGCAATAAGCTCCTTGAGTGCTATGAGGCGCAGAAAGTTTTAGCCAAACTGATCCGTCTGACTGTACTGCCACAGCGAGCCAAAGGACAGCGGCTGTGTCAATGTGGTGAAAGGGAGAAAAATGACTTCAGAGTCTGTCTGCTGTCGCCACAAAAAAAACTGTTGACTAAGAGATGGACTGTGGATACTTTAATCTTATTTATTGGATCATTTTCATGGTGTGTTTGAAGGCGAAGTCTGGGATTCTAGATTTCTGGAATTGTCAACAAATCCAGTAAAAGATCAAAATCAACAATAGCCGTTTTTTTTCATTTACATATTTTCATACGTATTTTAGAGCACAGTATTAGAAAAGCTAAATGGAAATGGTAAAATTTGAAAAAAAATGTTTACGCTCGCTTGAGCTGTTTTTTTGTGCTTTTATTGAAAAAGAGTTGATGAGCTAAATGGGAACGCCTTTGCCAACTAAGTTTTGACGTACCGAACATTTAACTCACTGTGTTCACTATTTCTGCTGTCGGCATCTTCCGGGATATTCCCACAATGTGTCTTTGTCTCTGGATAGCATGAAACATGACCAATACAAGCTGAATATAAAGAACAATTACAACGTGTCCAATTGAACCACATTCCCGAAGACCTTTCTCCATTTTTTCTCTCGTAGATGGGTTAGATGGCCAAGGTGACATGTTTTGTTTCCGGTTCGCAACCTCTGCTTCTTCTATTCTGTTTACTGGCGAATTACAGCCATGAGTAGCCTTTAGCGCCAACTTCTGATGAAACTATGCTGCAGCCTGGTTAATTCGCTCCAAACCAGTTGATGGAAACCGCTTAATTCACATTTCTTTCCTGCAGCATTTCAAGAATTAGCTTACATTTTGCTTGACAATTAAATGGAAATACAGCTTATGTGTAAGGCGTCTCTCAATAGTTTCTGACTTCCATTTGCAAACACGAAAACAAATATAAGCCTAAAAAACATTGTACCCCACGGTGTAACTCATGCATGGCGACATTATATGCCCTGTTTACATTCCCCAAAGCACCATATGAACTCTAGCTCCAAAACAGCATTAGTATCCTACAAAGAAAGAAAGTTACAAAATCATAATTGGAGTGACAAAGTTTCCCTAAAAAGTAGCAGTAGCAAAGTGGCCCAACTTATTTTGATAATAACAATATGTATATGGCATGTCGGGCTAATACATGTAGTGACTTTGCTAAAAGCCTGTAAATAAAAAGATAAAAACTGAATTGCAGCCTGAAAAGTCAGTTTTTTTTCTGACTTCATTACCCAAGACATCTAAGCAATGCAACTTTCATTGATAGTAGCACTCAATACCAACTGCTACTCAAACGTTTACATTAGCTACTGTCCGTGGTACTGTTGTACCTATTAAAAAATAATTTCAGCCAAGGACCTCTAATATGGCCACCACAGGAAGTTGTTGCGTCACCTGAAAGCTCTCTAAAAGTGACTCACTCCACCCGCACCACGGTGGTCCCAGCAGGAATCACTTAAGACCTTCACCTCGTCATTCTCGAACTAGCTCGAGCTTTATGGGTTTTAATTAGGAAGCAGCGGCTGTTCAGTCATTATCAGCCAACTTGAGTGTGGCGAGTGAGCCGAGGCTACATGGCTACTGGTCGAGATGCAGAGTTTAATGAGACAGCCAAGAGCATCTGAACCTCATTAACTCTTCCACATAGTCTCCTTCAGTGGGTAGATAAAATTGAGAGGAGAGACTTGGAGCTGCATCAGCAAGTCTTTTCAATTGTAATAAGTTCACACCCAGCATGTTTGGAGTTTGTTTAAGTAAGTGTGAATAATAACTTTAAGGGCCCTATAATGCACCTGGCGCAGCACGGCGCAAAGCCCGACGCAAGTGTTTTTGCTAGTTTAAGACCGACGCAGTTGTCAATTTCCCGTCCGGCGCCCACGTTGTTTAAATAGCAAATGCACCTGCGCCCATCTGTGTGCCCATGGGCATGCTGATCAATAACGCAGCATTTCATTGTTATTGTAACAGCGCATTAGTAAAATGCCTAGCGCATGGACCCTTTTTTCTGCAGTTAAACTAGCAAAAGTGGATTCGTACACGCCCTAAACGCACCTGCGCCAGGCGCTTCACACCGTGCGCTAAAATCGTTAAAATAGGGCCCTAGAAGTTGTGTGCCACTAAAAATGGTCTTCCAAGCAAACTGTGGCGCTCCTTATTAGAGTGTGATCCGACTGCAGGACTTGATGCCAAAACATGTAACACTACACGGATGCAAATGCTGATATCCAACAATTATTTATGTTTGAAAAATATAGACTCAGAAAACTGCATCCCAAATGTTCCTCATCTTATATTTCTGTACTTCTTGGCTGTTATAAACATTGTCTAAGGGGAATTTTAGTAAAGACAGAGACAAGGCTTAAGTTACAGGGACTGGAATCTAATTAGTTTTGACCACCAAGCCCAAATCATACAGGATGACAAAAATGTGCATTTGACTGCATACATGGCTGTGGGGCGGGATCTCATATAGAGTTCAGCATAAAATGTAACCATCACTGGAACACAATACCTTTCATCATAAACCCAAAGTAATCCTGTTTACATAAACCTGTTTACATTCTTTCGTTTGCATTGGTATAGTGATTTATCAAAGTGAGGATAAAGTCTGTACTGATGATACTTTTGCTGGATCACAAAACTAAAATTGAAAGTTGCATTTCTGAATAAGAGAAGAGTTTTAATCTTCTTGCCTCTCGAAATGTTGTCTTCACCGGCAACAAGCACTGTCAGCATCAGAAACAGTCCTTGTGACATCCGTTGTTTGAATTGTTGTGCATATTTTCTTGTACGATATCATACGAACCCGTTCATGAGAATGTGTTGCTGTAACACTGCCCCTAAGTACACTCTTCCATGATGGCTGACACCAAAGAAAAAGAACCTGAAAAGAGTAGATTGAAGCCTAAGGCTATATTTACATTGCTACGTTTTGGTTTAAAAATGAATATCTTTGGCTACGTTTACACCTCGCATTCACACTGCTTTGGCGTTTCAGAGCCACTAAACCGGAGACATTTAAAAACCCTTCCGACCCCGTTTTGGTTTGTAGTCTGCGGGGTTGTGTTGCCGTCTCAACGGCCGCAAACGGAGAACTTTGGCAACACCAACACTGACGCCAATGTCCATCCATCTCCGTCCGCTTATCCGGTATTGGGTCGCGGGTGTAGCAGCTCCAGCACTGACGCCAATGTCTCCCCGCCTAATTGGATCATGACGTCTTGTTCTCTGAGACTAAGCTACTAATGTTACCATGGCAACTACCAGCAACAGGCGGAGTATACATGCTGCCTCCCTTTTACCCCGGCACGTGCATGCCCAATATACGAGAACGTTGATGAGATATGTGGTTTGGGCGTGTTAGTTTAAACGGAGATTAGTTCTCTGGAGCTAAAAACACTTCACAGATCGCTTTTGGCTCAAAACTCTGCTTTAAAACCAACATGTAGCAATGTAAATGTAGCCTAATATTCATTTACTTGTGTGTTTTAAACTAGTACTGTGCAGCACACCTTAAACCAGCTGTTCCTACGTTTCATCTTCAAATATCATGTCACACTGTCACGTCACAGACAGACATAATAATGGACCGCCATGCAATGAGAGATAACTAGAGGCAAATGTGATGCCTGTGGTTGTGTCTACTAACGTCATAGAACAAACTTTCATAACTGCATCGCTCCAGTCCACCTGTTGCCACCCATCAACTCCGCTGACGGGAAGACTCGAGGCCACATGAGGCTGCAGCCAGAGAGGCAGAAAAACCACACAGAGAGAGTTAATTTCATCTTTTCACCAAATAAATCACATTTTCTTTAACAATTGTGACATGCTATTAGTGTACAATCCTCCGAGGGGCCAATAAATTAGTATTTTGAGGATTTATGTTACCGTTTTTATGTAATAAATGGTTCGAGCAGTAAGAAATGAATAGGGTGCAGGGGGGGAAAGAGTTCACCCAATGGCCTAACAACCCTGTTAATACATTCACATTTGAGGGTGCTCAGAGGTAATCTACTATTTTGAGTGAATTGAGTTTAACAATCTGAACAATCAAATGTTTCTCTAAAATCTAGGAGAGGAGTGTAAGGGAGATTTTAAAGCACTTTTCTTTTCTGAGTCTATAGAAAACATTTGCTGCAGTCAGCCTCTCAGTGAACACAAACTTTTAATATAATAAAGATTGAGTCAGAAAGAAACTACTCACTTTTGATATTGAACCAAGAAATATTTTAAAAAACATTTGCCGTCACCTGCTGTTGACTGCCAGGATGAATCAACAGCAACAAACTAAGTGGATTCATATCTGTTCATGACATTCCTTATGTAAACCTGGAGGATCTTTAAGCCACAACTGCAACAACAAAATAAATGAAAGTAAAACACTTACAGATTTAAATGAAGGGAAGCCTGCAAACTAGTTTAGAGAGACAAGAGTGTTGTGGTGCTACAGTCACACATTGCATACTCAACTCAATAAATATTAATTTATCGTTCATTTTTATTAGCAAAAACAAAGAATCCAAAGAAGAAATTCCAAGAATTTACATGTATTTCATAATAACATTATATATATATATATATATATATATATATATATATATATATATATATATATATATATATATATATAAAGAGATACAATACACATTTTGAGGAATAATCAGCAGCTCATTTCTATTTTCTCCTGATTTGTTTTATTAATTTGTCTTACCGGAAGCAGAAGCAGGAACAAAAACAAAACTTTAGAATGCATGGGGACATAAAATATGAGTGAAAATCTTCGGCAACCATCTAATGGGCCTTATATATATTTAACACACCCTTTGCATGTATCACTCTATCATCACTGTTGCTGTCCATCATCCACCTGCTGGCCTTAAATCTGGTTTCCTTTTAGTGGAGGGACATTTGCTATCGTCATTCCCCAATCTCCCTCCTCGCAGCCTTCGGGGACGGACAGTGTCAGAGCACAGACACATTCTCGATACATACTTGCACCCACATTTAAATATAACTGCTGCATGTAAGTCGGACGATTAAAATAATTTATCTAGAGTGAGAAAAAACCTTGAAGTACAACCTGATGTATCTGAGGAAAAAACTGCTTCAATCAAGAAGCACCTGTTTAAAATTCTTGCTCCGAGGTTTCAGTCATTGCTTTTATAGTGCAGTGTGAGGAAAGACTTTTAACTAGTTATGGGAACGTCTTACCAGAACGTCCACTCCACTGCAGCCTCCTACATACAAAAAGATGTGTTCCTATTGACTGACTTAGTATTTTTTTTAGACTTTATTCTTGCTCTGTGCAGCCATACACTGTCAGACAAAAGTATAGTAGAGGAAAATGTAGAAGCACCACCGCCCTGAACTGAACCTGTGCAGTGCACGTGCTACGTTTACTTAGTTCAATAACTGTTTGTACTTTATAAACTATTTTTTTTTTTTAACAATGTTTTAATACATTTTTCATTGCAGTTACAGTTTAAAACAATTGCAGGGATGTGAAATCGGCAAAATTGTTTATTGCTGATGTGATTTACAGCCGTAACTGTAATGTTTAAAGACATATACCTACAGTATATACTGTATACCTATCTGACGTTTCTGCTGTGCTTATTTTCTGTACTGTGTTAAGTTGCTGGCGTATCCGCCGTTTGGGTGTCAGTTTTTTTAGTCTTTGGCCCAACGGGTAAATTAGGTCTCCAAGCTAACATTAGTAAAGTGTTGACATATAAAAGCATTAAACACACATTTTAGATGAATGAGATGAGAGTGTATCCAGCTGTTCCTCAGCTGCAATAAATTGTATGTCCAGGATGCAGGGGTTTTCTACCTGGAAGTTATTGTGATTGGGTCTATATTTGAACTTTATAGGATTTAGTTTTAGTAAGCCATTTTACTGATGAACATTTTGAATACCTTGATCACCTCACTTGACGATATCAAGTAAAACTGTGATAATTATTGCAATATTATCATCCATATCACTCACCCCTATCCTGTACGTCTAATAGTTTATGAATGAGCAGGGTAAAATGTAATTAATGTACCTGATCTGGAAGGTTAGAGTGAGAGTGGCTATGGGATGCTACAATACACTGATTGTCTTGTTCAGTCAGTTTTAAAATGTTAACCTGACAGTTTAAACAGTGGTTGCCAACTTTTTGGCCTTATGACTCCTTGAAGTACTGCTAGACTTTTAATTTAAACTACACATTGGCGTGGGCGTGATGGCTATGCTGCAGCATCAGAAATTAAACAAGATGCAAGTACAGTATGTGAATAAGGTCAGCAGCACTAACAAGTTGAAGGTTTTGAAGAGAAACAGACCTTGTTGCCCTCTGGGGTCATCGTGTTTGTGTTGTGCAACTCTTAAGGGCCCTGATCTTCCCTCCTCATGGATATCATTTTTAACCAAAGTATGTGAACAATGCTGCTTGCATCGCAGCCGTTTGTCTACATCCACACCTTGTCAAAAGGTACATCATAAGCCTTAAAATGAAGCAGTGTGTACTTGCAAATGCTCAAATAAATAAATAGATTTAATAAATAAATTACTATCAAGTGATTTTCACTTGCAAACTTCTCAGATTGTTGCCTTTGAGTAATTGTTAGAGGCCTCAAGAGGCCAAGCTACCTAGTAATTTACCAGAAAAAGGCAAAGCATGAAGAAAAGTCAGCAGCAATGAAGATAAATTTGTGTAGCAGCTCAATGTTTTTCCTTCTGTCCAATCCCATTAATCATTGTGCTCCCATCTGAAGGGGTCCTGACCCCTAGGTTGGGAATCAGTGATTTAAAATTCAAAGCTAAAGTTTACAATACATGTAGAGGGACTTGTTCATGGCCATATTCAAGGCTCTAGTGCTTGTGACTTTGCTTTAACTTTATTTAACAGTCATATTCAATGAACCCCAACATACAGGGTTTTTGTGCATGCGAGTAACAGCTGTAGGTCCATTTGCATCCCCCTTCTGTTTTAGGTTTGGGCTATAGCTCAATTACTGTGCTCCTCTCATGTGTGCAAACTGCAAACCACTAATAAGCCCATCTTAAGTGTTGTTTAATGAACTATACATAGAGTAAAGGCCATCTTTTCTCTGTGTGCTGCTGTGTGTTAATTGTCCTCATGTCTCTGACACCGGATCAGACTGGCTTAGTTCAGGGTCGTGCTTTGAAATTACACCGCTACTACAGTAATCTCTAGCTTTAAGCCCACAAGATATATTTAAATTTTCCAGTGAATATAACCACTTTGCATTCAAGCTGGCGCTATGTGTGGAAATGTCAAAGTATTCTATTCTGGCCTTTGGCTTTATTCTCTACCCCGAGTCTCCCAGTTCGTTTAAATCATTGCAAAAACCTGAGGCTCCCTCTGCACACCAGCCTTGGATCCTCCTACATAACTTATTTCTGGTATTTACTTTTGTAGGGTTATGGCAGTACTGGTTGTTTTCCTGCTTGTTTGCCGTCTCATTGTTTGTGTCTTTGCCCTTATTTATTTAAATGAGCAGTTATTATGGATTTCACTTCCCCTTATAACACGGAAAGATCATACATCTGGACAGGCTTTTTGGGTTATTTATTAACTCCAGTGACTCGACGATCACTGGGCCAAGCTGCTGAGATTTCTGGCCTTAACTTTCTCTGTTGAAACAAAAACCTCCCATCAGTTCCAGCAGATAAAAATATTTTATATGTGGGTCTATGTGTTTTCCAACTAGGACATTGCAGCAACAGTGTATAGCAAACAGTAAACAGTAAAGCCCAGTTCAGACCAAAGATTTCAGAAGAGAAGAAACCGTTTTAGAACGTCGCAGAGAAAAGTTGCAGTGGTCTGGACCGGCCCGTCTCAGCTCGACTCAACCAGCTGATGGTTTCGCTGCGACTCAGCTGGTCGAGTCTCCAGAGGCTGGTTTTAGAACGTAAGGGACGTCACCTGTTTCAACAGCCAATAGCGAAGTCAGCTGGTAAAGTCAGCTATAAAATGATCCATAATCCATTTTATTTTGATGTTACAAACAGCTGGTCGAAATGGCAGTTTTAGACGGAGGCTCAACGCCCGCCCGAAAGCACGGTAACATTACATGGTCAAGTGAGATAGAGAGTGACTGAAGAGAGGGAGCACCCACCGGCGTTAGAACAAAGCAGTAAATCAGAGAAATAAAATGTGTTTTCGCCAATTCATCACTAGAAATGTAACTGTAGCAAGCATCTCAATATCACTAACGTTATCCACATTCATATTTTGACGAAACAAAGGATATATCCAGCTACAAATTAAAAAAAATAATGTTGTCATGTTGTTTAAATGTTATTAACAAGGATACATCCTCGGGCAACGCATTGTCATGAACGGGTCCGTATGATATCGTACGAAAAAGTATGCACACCAAAACTTATGATAGCCTACGAAATTAGGAGACCGCCGGCTGGTCACGTGACGCCGGCTGGCTACGAGCTCCATGACGCCGAGCGGCAGTTGCTAGTTGTTTAAGCCGCTACAGAGCTTCGTGACGCCAGCTACAGACCTCCGTTGTATCAGCGGTAGTTGGTGGTTTAGTTACCCGAAAATAGGTGACTTTGAGCAGGGTACAAAGCATCGCGAGCTGCCGGTCGTTTCGGCGGAGATTGCGGTTAAATTTAGTCCACAAATAAGAAAGTTAAGATTAGGCAACAAAACGACTAGTTAAGATCGGGGTTTGGATTAAAACACTCCTAAGGAACACACATTTCCTGGGTGAAAGGCTTCAGTTTTCCCCGGAAATCAAACTCCGCTCTATGGCTTGAAAGTCCTGTATGTTAACGCCCACCCATCCACCCCAATGGGTACTAGCTAACAGGTAGCCACCTTCTTATACAGCGGCTGGCAATGTAGCGAATACAGCAAAAAAAAACGTGGAATGCTTTTTGTAGCTTTTTGAACGAATGGTTCATGAGAACAGGCTGCCTTGGGCTGTTAACTATTGATCTAAATGGCTTTTGTAAAACATCTATCCACTGAAAGGTAAAAACCTCTAGAGCCATTTAGAAATTAAAATGATGAAATTGAGCTCAGAAGCTTAAATCTTAAGCACTCAGACACAGTGAGGGAGAGTCCTCGCAGGACATGTTACAGCCCATATGCTTTCCATTTTGGAGACATATCATTGATTACCAAATAGTCTGAGCTATCATAGTCATTTGAGACACTAAAGTAAATACTTTTAATGCAGTCTTGTTTTGTAAAGTAATACCAACTGTTCTCAAAATAACTCCTGACCACGAAAATAAATGAGAAATGGTCTCAAATCAAGTAACATAGCGGCCCATTTTTTATTTTTACTAGTTTTTTGCTATAGAATTCAAGCTTCGGGGAGAGAAAAAAATAAGTTATTGGCGTCTCCTCTGCTGTGTGATTCTTTTCTTTAGTTCTCCCTCTGTTCTCTCAGATCTCTGACATCATCTCAGTACATCTCTTCCCTGCTTTCACGCTCATGAAATTGAATTTACGCCCCCCCCCCCCACCAAACCCACTCACCTCCGTGTATTGGTGTCTTCTTCTTTCCCTCTTTCTGTTCTGAGTTTTTGCAGCCCAATGTGCTCATGATGCCAACTGAATCATCACATCCACTGTCATATAAACATAAAAGCCTTGATGCTTTTAAAAAAGCACAGGCCACACTTTGTTTTCCTCCCATAAACAGAGACCCTTTAGTCTGGCAGAAGCTGCCGGTTAGCAGCATTCACAGTGTTGCAGAGTGAGGACATTATTTGTGCGATTGCGGCCTTTGTGTGGGTGGGAAAGGTCACCACATCCATATAGCATGAACACACAAGGTCTTTAATGTATTTCAGTGTTTCAGTGCTCCAGTAGATCTGTGACGTTTGTTGCCAAAGGGATGTTTTTCTAGTAAAGAGACAGTGAAATTTATATAATAATGTCAAACCAACAAAGTATTCATCACGCAAATGGTCTAAATAGGACCTTGAGTTGTAGCGGTTAATGCCTCTTGGTACCAAAGGCAACCACTTATTCCAGAGTAAAAACATCATATTTCAATAGTATGGCAGAATTCAGATTCCAGGTCTCTGTTTACAAAAGGGAGCAACAGGATTCTGCAGCTCCATCACACTGTACAAATATTTCAGTTCACTATGAACTGAGTTAATATTTATCTGTAATTGGCCAGAGAATATGTTAAATATAGGACACAAATTGCTAAACAACCTCTTAAATACCAACTTTTGCTTCATAGCCTTGCCTTCTAAATGCTATTATTCAAATATTTTACAAGTAACCAACCAAGCTGTGCAAATTTAATCATTCACAGTACACCCTTTTTTATAGATTGTGCTTTAAATAAGCAACAGTTGCCTGCTGCAGGTATAAAATGGTTGACAAGATGATTACAGCTTTCCCACTTCTCTTTAACTTTACATGATCCAGGAATAGATGTCTCAAGTTGTCTGATGATAAAGCTACATTAGAAATGCATTAAGGTTACGGTTATCCAGAGTCTCTCTGAACCCTAGTCTCGCTTTGACAGACCTTCCTCCACAGCGCTGTGGAGGAAGGTCTGGCTAGTCCACACAGCATTCCGGAATGGGAGAAAAACATGCTCTGGTTTATCTGCATTTCTTTAAACCAATCACAATTGTCTTGGGCGGGGCTAAGCGCCGGACGGAGCCACGGTGCCACTGCAAAATAGCCTCGGGAATTTACATGGCAATTGTAACACTTGCCACTTGTATTAAACTTGCCTTGAGAGAGACCAAGCATGGTCGAAATGTCAGTTAGTGTTATAGTCAAGACCGACTAAACCAAGACCAGGTCATCACTAATGGCGTTTTTCCATTACATGGTACCTGGTACTCGACTCGCCTCGACTCTACTCGTCTTTTTCTATTATGAAAAAAAGTCCCTGGTAATAGCTAACAGGTACTTTTTTTAGTATCACCTCTGTCGAGGTTCCAAGCTAGCTGAGGCGATACTAAAAGGTGACGTGAAAACCAGCAGACTACTGGTTGGTCGGAGAGAATCGTCACTAATCACTGCGTCATCATTGCTATGACGACCAGCAACGCTCCCCTCACGCATGAGGCGGTACTAAATCTGCAATGGAAAAGGGAGCACGGGGCACCGCGGTCGAGCCGAGCAGAGTTGGTACTAGCAGTGGGTAAGCGCCATAAGACTAGAGTGTATCGAGACCGAGACAAGACCAAGGCTTTGAGGGGTTGAGACTGAGTCAAGACCAAGACCAAGGCAGTGCGATAACGAGTCAAGACCAAGACCAGCGCAAGTCCCACACTGCATGCCACGATAAAATGTGGAAAATGCTAACCATAGGCACTCCTGAAATTGATCTGAAAGATCCACATTCCCTTAAAAAAAACACCCACAGAAAACAAATGAAGGTACTTATTTTATATTTATTCACCTCTTTTATTGCCATAAGTGTATCATAGGAAATTACTTGATAAAATAATCAAAAGGCAGTTGTGGTCTTGAAATAAAGTCTAGGGTAGGGTGACCAGACGTCCCAGTTTGACCGGGACAGTCCTGATTCTGAGTTGCGTGTCCCGAGTCCTGACAAAAGCCTGTAAATGATTTTAACAATGTGTGTATGTGTGTGTCAGTCAATCGTAGTGGTCTGCGTCTGCATAATCTGTGCAGCCAGCGTTACAATGTATTTTTGTAAACAGTGTTGCAATGCCTCTTCTGGAGAGTCATCAGTCCCTCCAGGTCCGCTGGAAAGTCAGCGGACGAGCGCTGGGTGGAAATGTTCGCGCATTTCAAAAGCAGGGAGATTCCGTTCAAAAATGTAGGTCTCCTTTGTCAGTTCGCCATGTGTCTACCGGGCACAAATGCTCCCGTTGAGCATATCTTTTCGCTCATGAACAACAATGACTGACGAGAGGAACCGCACGACCATTCCCACCTTAAAGGCGCTACTCGTCACACGGGCCAATTTTGTTGACACCTGTGTGCAATTTCACAGTAGACTTACAGCCAACAAGTTGATTCTTGAGCAAATTCACTCCTCTAACAAATATATACGGAATGAATGTTTCCAATAGGGAAGCTATCTGCTCTATCAAATGAGATTACGTGTGTGTGTGTGTGTGTGTGTGTGTGTGTGTGTGTGTGTGTGTGTGTGTGTGTGTGTGTGTGTGTGTGTGTGTTGTTGGTTAGAATAACACTGGTAACACTTTACGGTAAGGGTACATGAATTATCATGAATTAATTCATGAATTAATTGATGTAGGCTATGTATTATTATGCATTATGTAATTAAGGATTTACTAGTTACTGCATTCCTTAATATCCCATGAATCATCAGGAATTGACATGTTCATAGTCTGTCATTCGTGACCTCATACTTGAACAACACAACTAAAGCATTAGGTACGTGGGCACATCATTATGAATTATGATTTATTAAGCATGATCATGATTATTTATTTTTCTGCAAAAAACTGTGGTCATCACTGCGCAAAGTCTGATTTGAACACAACTTGTGCATAATGATGTAGCCACCTTACCTAATGCTTTAGTTGATGTGTTGTTCATGCATGAGGTGATGAATAAGAGGCTATGAACTCATGTCAATTCCTGATGATTCATAAGATATAAAGGAATGAAGTAATGCACAACTAATGAATTAATTCATGCATGAATTCATAATTCATGTACCCTTACCTTAAAGTGTTACCATAACTTTAGTTCAAGCCTGTGGCAGCAGTTCCAAATAATTTGTTTAGTGCCATGCAATGAAAAATAGCTTTTTACAAAGTTTTTCAAGTTCAGTGGGTGCATTTTCAAAAAGAATGCTTTAATTCTGAAAAATAAAGTTGGTCCCACACGAAACTCACTCAATGTCTTTTAATATTATTTCTTAGATATGTAGGCTACATACCAAGAAAATGTATGAATATTAACTGAGATACCCCATTATGTCGTGAGCAGTAGGCCTACGTGTGCTGTTGGCAAAATTGTGTCTAATCTGTCTGTGTCTATGTCTGACCTGGGCTGGCACATGTTCACGTTAAAAAGCGTTGGCGTGCACGAGCACTACGGTCAGGCGCAAAGTGTCCCGGTTTTAGTTCCGGGAAATCTGGTCACCCTAGTCTAGGGTCCTCTTTATCGAGACTAGATGGAGTAGAAATGCGGTCAATTCCGAGACGAGACCGAGACTTTCAAAAAGTGGTCTTGAGACCGGTCTCGAGACCAAGACCAAGTACTACAACACTGTCAATTACACAATGGAATCATCTTCCAGCAACTAGTCTTAGTGTGCACTCACCAGACAGATACATTTACTATCACATCATCGCACACCTTTCTGTTTGTAGTTTGCTGCCTTCAGTTTACTTGAGCCTGTTATTAGACTGGGGGAAGAAGCTCCAGTGTTAGCAGGGTTATCAACCCAGAGCTTTCTTGCTGTGGGGAAACAGCGCTTAACATTCAGTCACTGTGCCACTCAGGCTTTCAATATGTTAGACAAAAGCAAATGATGTAACTGTTTTTGTCAAAACAGCACACGATCACTACAATCTGAGTGAACTGTCGATCACAATAGAAATAGTTGCTCGCAGTGTCGCAGTCAACAGAGGAACAGACTGTCCTCTTCAAAAAGATGAAAAAGAAAGTAATGCAAACTTGACTTGGGTACGGCATCATCGTGATATAATATGTTGTTCTTGGCTTTTTGATTTTTGAAAAAGTAAAAAAAAAAAGAGAAACGGCAGAGCCATCAACGCAAACCTCTCTTTTAGAATTAGGCAGTTTTCCCTCCTGTTTGAACTTTACATGACTTACCCTTTCAAAAGTAGGTTATGAGATATAATGCGTTATTCTGTGGTCTCTTTGTACCGCAGACTTAGTTCGAGATGATATAGATCCGTGAAATCCTCTTGTTTAACACAAAAACAAAGATGAAACTCTTGTTAAGCATGCACCCGTGGGTGGGTTTCTGCTCTGCTGAATTAAATATGAGTCCCTTTTCTCTCTTGGAGGAGGTCTCTTCTCTTCCGCTCACATCCTCTTTGAAGCCAGTAATGTTTGAGGAGGGCAAGTTGCGGTGCAATAATTTGTGTAAGACTCTCTCTGATCACTTCCACGTCTGGGAGCTAAGAGTTGTCACTTTCTGACGGGAGGTTAAACTCTCTCCTCGGTGAGATTTCGCTGAAGGCCAGAACAAATTTATTTTGCAGGCGGAAGTCAGCTAATGTCGAGTAACCGTTATTTAACCAACCAGCGACTGTTCAGCAAAAGTGATTTACAGTTTTCAGCAGTTAATGTCGGAAATTAAATAAAATAAGCGGAGTCATAAGGAAGAATCTGTTGCACCGAGGGCTGTTTTCCCCTCTTGCGGTTAATTTCACTTTGTCTCTCTCAGCAGTCTCCTCATTATTGTGATTACTTATTAGAATCTTATCACAAAGCAGTTTCACTTACTCCGAGTTGTCGGTGTTATTAGTTTACGGAAAATGGACGTTGTGTTAAGACACATTTGTCAGCTGCACCCCTTTCTATCTGAACAGCCCGGTCTCACGGCAGTTTGTGTAAATGTCACGTTATTTTTAATCTATTGATACGTGTTCACTGGGACGTTTTTCTCGTTTTTTACATGGTGGCCAGCACGAAAATGTGAAGTAATGTATTTCAATGGGAAGCATATTTCGTGGTCACAGCACGAAAATGGTAGGGAGTAGTATAAAAAGCCGAAAATCCGCATAGGGAGTTTGGTCGGGGTGGTGGATGGGTCAAACAACACAGGGCTTTCACCCGGGCGAGCGGGGATCACATCCCGCGTGTGGCGCTTTGTTTCCCTGTAGTCTTCCTAATCACAACTCTCCTGTTATTGTCACGCGTCCCCAGCAGCTGTCTCCTGGCGTGTGAGGCACCCCGTCCCATTATTGTCCCAGCGGCCGTCCCCCGCGGCCGTCTCCCGGCGTGTGAGGCGTCCTTTCCCCGTAGGGTATTTCGTGCTGGCCACCACGTAAAAAATGAGAAAAACGTCCCCGTGAACACGTATCAATAGATTAAAAATAACGTGACATTTACACGAACTGCCATGAGACTGGGTTGATCTGAATGGATGAGGCTGGATGTCGGTATTTAGGTAGTCTATATCGAAAAAAAATGTCATTTACGTGTTTCGGTGCCGCTGGAGGTTCCGCCGAATGTCCGGATGTCCCTCACCTTCCACTTTCTTTGTGTTGGCATTCTAAACTCCAGTTGATTCGGGAAAGATCCTCCAAGCTAGAACCGACAATCAAATTCTATTTACTTTTTTTTATTCCATAGCTTGCCTCCCTACGTGCACATGTTCGATCAAAACAAGTTCCTTCGCGAGGCTATTTTGCAGAGAAATCCTGAGCTGGAGGAAAGTAGGAACAAACTCAATCACAAACTATTGTAACTCTAGGAATGTCACCTTTGAGATGAGACTTCTTCCTCTCTTGGGTGCCGCGGAGCAGCTCGAACAAATCTCGGTACATCTGTGAGTCTCGCAGCAATAAGTGCCGATCAATGGCGAACAGGTGGCTGACGTACCCGACTTTATGAATATGGATATTAGTAATGTGTTGAACATTGGCGGTCTGGCTACGGTTGTATGCTGCATAGAAGAAGAGGATTAAAAAAAAAGAGAGCACCAGAGTTGGAAAGAGAGACAGCGGGAGACAGATTCTCATTTCTCCACACAGAAGCGGTAAAGGTCAGTCAGAAGCTCATGATCGAATGCACCATGTGCCACGTCCTTGTTTCACATATTCTACGTGACTGGAAAGCTGATCTGAGATCTGTGGTTTGACAGCACTAAGTCAAAAGCCCCATTATGTGGCCATGTGGGGGAATCGTTTTCAACATTTTACCTTAAATGAGGCCTTTTGGGATTTCAGTCCCTCTGGATGACATGTTACTCTATCTTTGAATTACACAGAAACCCCATCGTGGTCCCTCACCTGGTAGAGTGTGGCAGTATCTGTTGAGAGAGAGGTTTGACTTTCCTCAGCTGCCAAGAAACAACCCCAGAGTGTGAGACAGGCAGCGTTAATATTTCGGCCAAGGCCAGCAGGTCGTTATCTTGTTCTCAGGTTGTCTTTGGAGAATGTCAGGGCAGCAGTGATGTGTCCTCTCAGTCCACACACACACACATACAGAGCACATTTTCACATACCATGCACACACACACACACACACACACACACACACACACACACACACACACACACACACACACACACACACACACACCATAGTAACTGGCCTGTCCTACACTTTTTTAATGTCCTCTGTCCACCATGCTCTGTATCTGCTAACACTAAACATCACCTGGTATTAGAATCCTATCTGAGTGATTAGATTGTAAGTGGACAACTCTAAAATACGAAAAACTATTAACAATACAACATGGCTCTTACATACTGCACTTGCTTTTTACCAACACATATGTGTAGACAAGCAGCTGCAGCACAGGTGACAGCGCTCACATACTTATCTGCCTACTTGTATATCTGGAGGATTCAAAAGTATATCCACTAGACAGCAGGTCAGAGCCAAATCATCCGTGGCTAACACTGGAATATCTTCCTCACTTCTGCTGTTGCACAACATCCATCACAGTTTACAGAGCAACTTCCTGGCTTAACTTTCACCTTCTGCCATAGCTGTGCACCCACTCTGTGTGCCACAAGGGATTACTACTGATGGTTTCAGTTTAACTCCAGATAAAGTGGGTCAGATACTCCGGCTAAACTGCTGGTTTGTCTGATCTTCTGACTGCTTGGGTTTCTTGCCTCATTTCACTTCCTTTTTTTGAAAATGCTGCTGTGTTTCCAGAACTCCATAATTTACTCGGCGAGTAAAATACTGGTGTTACTAATAGGAATGATGGCAAAACTATAAAAACAACATCCAATCTGTGATAAAACATAATTATGCTTTAAGTGTAAAACAACCCTCTGCCGAAGTGAGAGAAAATGTTTCTCACTTTCCAAAAATAGTCTCTCTCTAACACTTGAACTGGTCCTCACAAAAGGGGAAGCACAAGAACACATAGACAAACACACACAACTCATAACTCTGGATGTTTTCCCTCTCTGTCTCCTCGCCCACCACATTATAAACCCTCCGTCATCCCCCTCCTGTACCTGTTTACCACATCCACAAACTCTCAGCTGTGCACACACAAACACACAACACACCGGCTCATTAGAGGCCCCAGAGCGTGGCTCCTGCCTTGCTGTGTGTCCCTGAGGAGCAAAGGTTAAACAAGGTAAAGGCTCAAGGTACTATCAGTGTGTGGGATGGGATGCTGAGACTGACCCTGACCTCATTTCTCTGTAACTGGTGGGGTCGAAAGTTTAACTCCCTGCGAAGGCTGGCGGCTTTTAATCGAAGGCTGCTCTCACGGTCAAAAATGACAAAGAAACGGTTGAATATCTTAAAAGAGAATGTGAAAATGAATTCTAATGGTTGACTTATCTTCTGCTCTGAGTAAAAAGCTCCAAGGGGGGAAACTGTAGGAAAAAAAGATGTCGCCGTCTAAGAAATGCCACCATTTTGACATCTGCAGCCTTCTCACTTTTCTCCACTGCTGCGCGACAGTTGTCAATTTCCCGTCCAGCGCCCACGTCGTTTAAATAGCAAATGCGCCTGCGCCTGTCTGTGCGCCCATGGGCGTGCTGGTCTTACAGGGAGGTGTGTTCAGGTTCATTCTTGGCGTATTGCTATCTTGAGGCAGCTGAAAGTGATCGCACCATTGACCAAGAAAAACTTCTCTCTTCTAAAGTCAATAACGCAGCATTTCATTGTTATTTTAACAGCTCATTAGTAAAATGCGCCTAGGCTCGTGCACAGCGCGCCCACACTATGCTTGTTACACACACACCGGGAGGCGCAGCAGCACACAAACATGCACAAGATTAAAAATAAAAATAATGTGAAATAGTATTATGATATGATCTGCGCGCTTTTACTTCACGCACAAGCAGATAAGTTTGTTCTCCTGAAAATCACTCCTTCCTGCTTAGCAAATCCTCCATCATAACAGCAATGCGCCAAGGTACAAACGCACCTGGCTTTTAAAAGGAATGGGAGATGACACTCTGATTTGTTTATTGCATGTTACGCCCAAAACTGTGATTAATAAAGACACTAAGTCCAACCCTTTTGAACCATGCTTCTGGCACACGGACCCTTTTTTCCACCGTTAAACTAGCAAAAGTGGATTCGTACACGCCCTAAACGCACCTGCACCAGGCACTTCATGTCATCCGCTTAGATTGTTAAAATAGGGCCCAGAGCGGTTTTTTTTCCCCTAGCCGCGAATAGATATGGTGGTGTCCCCAGATTATACTACATCACTGACACAGCGCTGTGGAGATAGGTCTGGCAATGTGAGGCCAACCAATAGCAAACACTCTGTCTGAGCTTGTTCCCTCGAAATAGCTTCATGCAGTATATGCAAGGACGGTGAGAGCATTGAGACTCAACCATATTCTTCAAAGAGTTTAAAGATGAGCAGCTGGGTGAAAAAACTGTCCATGTCAACCTCCTAGTTTTAGTTACGGGTCAGAGATATGGGGGATTTCTAATGGCTACAATATCTGCCACTGGGCGAGAAGAAGTGTAGAGGTGTCAACAGACACACGTGCTAAAATGGCTGCAAAGGCACCATCAACAGCAGCAAAAAAAAAATATTAACACCTAAACTGTGTCCACGTAAAGTCTCATGTCATTCTAATCAAATTAGAACTCAAACAAGATGCAAGGCCCAGTGAAGTATTTAGCAGCTAAAGAGACAGCTATTCTCCCCAGGAGTTAGTGGAGAACTTAACAGAGATAAAGGGGTCAGGTAGCCAGAGTCACAAATCCAAATGAATGTTAATGCTGCTGGATGAAATAGACAACTGTTTTCAATATTATCAAAATTGATACCTTTACAAGGTGAAAGCAGTGTTTACACACTCAGGAACTCTTCCTTTATATTGCACATTCACAAATATCTTCATCTTTAGTTTTCTGTACTGTTTGATTTTGCCTTACATTTGCACTACTTATAATGTATTACTGTATTGTATATATTACTTGTTTACTTTCTTTATTATATTTGTACATATTACTTATCTTTTTTATCTTTATTTGTATATATTTCTTATCTTTTGTATTATACTTGTTGTACGTGCACCGTGGGTCGGAGAGAAACGTATTTTCAATTGCTCTGTATGTCTGGCACGTACTGCAGAATTAACAATAAAGTTGACTTGAATTGAATGTTCCACTGCTCCAAAGTAGCAGAAATCAATTAACACTGCTTCAGATCTTATTTTTTGTGATTTAAATCTGACTCTAAATATGTAACTTGATGAAAATATGCCACAGGGTTAGGGTTAGACATAGCCATAGACTTTTTCCCTTTCTTCCAACATGAACACATCATCAGCATGAATGCTTGAATGCTAAAGGAGGTTAAAAAAACGCTGCAGAGTTTGTTTGGCACAACGCACTTTCACATCCCACTTGATTGTATGTTAATATTACAAAATATGCTAAATGCAGGTTTAAGTGCTGCCCTTACTTCTGTACTAGTCTTTGTTTCAGCCATTTTTGCATTTTCTCTCTATTATCCGTATTTCTCAGCCACAGTTACATATTCAGCTGTTATTTGTGTATTTGCTCGGAAATTGGTGTTGGAACTTTTTTCTTTCTTTTCCAACTTTTTTCCTTTTCCTTTTCACTTTACATTTTCATCATCCTTCCAGTCCTTTTTTCTTCTATTTCACGCTTCTGCTATCTTCTCCATCTCAGCAACTTAACTCGCGTGGCTGACCCTCATTTGAGCAAGGTAAAATACAAGGACAGCAATTATAAAAGGTACATTGGGGCCCGCTCTGCAGCTAAGGCCTGGGATTTGCGTAAAATTACACTGCAATAAAACAGTCACCATATTTCTATCTATAAACTTTTTTCCATGTGCGGAAAATAAATTGGAAACGGCGACCCACACCGGAGGGACCAGATGGACAGTTATCCACTGAGTAAGTACACTAGACAAGTTATGCAGAGTGTGATTATTTCAGATATATTGAGCAAATTGCTTTTGATTTTAGTTTGCATCGCCAGCTGTAAGTCATGACTGGTTTTCAAGACGGCGGCGGCATGTAAACATGAACGCGAGTGTCTTTATAATCTATCTTTTCAATAAACTGTCTGTACACTTACAAAGTTCTCAATGATTCGGTTAACATGTAGGGACCCTCATTATGCTACTGTTGAAGTTTGGTGATATTTTGAGCCTTTTTAGTGGTACGAAATAGCGATTTGTTTTTACTTTCCCTGTGCCCCAAATACTAGCGCTGAAAGCTAATCAGCGGTCCGCGCTAGCATCTTTCAAGCTACAAACACATTCGATTAGCATGAAAACATGTCCCAGAGAGCGACAGAGTGGGTACACATCTGTTATTAACCCCTAGGTTCATTTTGTGCCGGAATTGTCCTTTAACCCCAACCGCTCCAGTGGAGCTGCTCAGTGGCCAGCAGATCAGACTGTGGTTGTACCGGGCAGCTTCCAGGTATGGATGTGTAACTGTGTGAATGTGACAGGTCGTCGTTGCAAATGAGAATTTGTTCTCAGTCGACTTACCTGGATAAATAAAGGTTAAAAAAATAAAAATCCCGTGCAAACTTACTTACTCACTCCTGATTCTCAAGAAAAGGTAACCGCGTGCGGTCTTTGGTGTTTTTTGACCCCAACATCTCCTCCCAGGCAGCGCAGCAATGGTTATGTTTAGGGTTAAGGTTAGGGTTAGCTGCCTGGAAGGCGCCGTTGGAGGCAAAAAAAAACATTGAGCGGGCGCGTGCACAGTCACGGAAGGCTTGTATCATGTGGATGCAACAACAGTGGTGATTCATTACTTAGAATTCCTCATGGGGGGTGACAGAAACTACGCACTATAGTGTCTTTGATTTCTGACTCGTAGGATCCAAAAAACATAAGAGCAGAGGAACACATTCTACACCCTGCTTCACATTCAACAGACATCTAACTCTCGGCAAGAAAAACCAATAAGCATATTTCCCAAAATTGTCAAAAGATTCCTTAAAGCAGTGAATAGGTGCTCTGTCCAGAGAATGATGGACTCAGTCACGTTTGGTTTAAAGCATCACAGACTGCAGCCAAGTTGGTAGTTCAATCTTTGGTCTCAAAACAGCTGATTATGAGAAAAGGCTTGTCTGTGGCTTTAGTGTTTTTCTTAATATGTGGAACTTTGAAATGAAACTATTCATATGGTTAATAAGTCAAATAAATATGCATGGTTCCAAAGCAAATTCACAGATGTGCTGAAAATGACCCCTTTTGCAGAGGATCTGGCACTTTTCCTAAAAGAATGCCATTAGTGTTGGGTTCAGTGAAATTTATAGTGACTCATGGTCTATGCTGTTTTATGGGTCTTTCCACCAGCCAAGAACTGTTTCTGTGGGGAAACGCTGTTCTGTTAGACGCACAAAATCACTTCCTACTGGGTGGTGTCACAGTGAGTGTAGACTTAACATAAAGCTGCCTATGCTTTGTTGATCTATGATTTTCTTTGGGACATAAACTAGGCTTCTGACCCACCACTACTTTCCAGAGGTTATGCGATGGTTTTATATGTGATGTTGGCTTCTTCTTCTTTTTAAATCTGTGTGCTTATGTCAAAACACTTGTGGGTGTGAATTCAATGATGCTTTGACAGAGCTCCAGTGAAGAAAGAGTTATTGGTCTTTGTTGAAATGAAGGTCAGAAATAAAATATCTGTTTCACCAGCAAAAAGGTAGCTGCTGATAAAATGGGATGCTAAAATGCTTTTTGTGTCTTTTGTGTAGAATTTTGAAACACTCTGAAAAGATGGATCGACAGCAGAGAGAAGATAATGCTGCAGGGGTGGTTTAACAAGTTTCTATGGTTGTTTGAACGGGCTTTGACATCGTTTTTTGCCATGAATCTGGGTGGAATCTATTCAGTGGTGTAGTCAAGACCACCCAAACCGAGACCAAGTCATCACCAAGACCAGAGTGTATCGAGACCGAGACAAGACTAAGACTTTGAGGTGTATCAAGACCAGACCAGACCAATGCCAGAGCTTCTCCATATACTTCCTTGGGCATGCGTGTTAAAGGGGGCAGGTAGAGGGGGTTAACAGTAACAAATTTCAATTTAGAAATGAGCATTGCATTTGAAGTTTTACATACAATCACAGTAATGAAATGTATGAAAACACATACAATGCAGAGGCAATTTAGTGATATCTCTGCAGTTGTGGTATTGACCGGTCTTGAAATAAAGTCCCGAGTCCTCTTTATCTGAGACCGAGACGAGACCGAGTAAAAATGCAGTCGATTCCGAGACAAGACCTTCAGAAAGTGGTCTTGAGGACCAAGACCGATCTCGATTACTACAACACTGATTCTAACTGCTGTCAATTCAAGCTGACTACAATATCCTCCGCAAACAAGCAAGATACTAACGTTTCAGAGCCTTTCAGGCCTACAGTCGACAAATAGTTTAATCCTGAAAATGTGTTTTTCTCATGGTGCCCGAAACATATGCATAAATAGGCCTACATTAAGCCTACAAACTGTGCAAAGGCTAGCACGTCATTAGATAATATAACGTGGAACAGTTTATCTGTCAAAACAACCACCTCATCACCAAAAAAGAACAGATGATCAAACTACCACCTGCTCTTCCTCTGGTTTCTTCCTCTTTTCTCTAACCTGTCGGACGACACTAAGAGAGACGAACTAAAGGTGGACAGAAGCTGGTTTAGCTAACAGTTAAATCTCTGCTTTGAAACCATGTCCAATCGTCTAGTAATCTTCAGTGGACACAGTTCCTATTCTTTATGCCTCTGATATGGTCTCCTTGTGGGTGCCTGAGCACCCAAGCAGCTATGTAATTAGCGCGTATGTCTAAAAATATGGATTTTTGATGAAGCATTGCTTTAAAAAAAATCGTTTGCGACAGTTTCATGTAAAACAGTGTACATTTTGCACACTTCATTGCCAGCTGATGTCGTGCCAAACTGTATCCAGTTCATGAACATCTTGTTTCCAGGGGGGAAATATTATATCTGCACAAAAAGTGCAAAAACAGTTTATATGTTTGGAATAAACAGAGAAAGAAGTGTGTGGTCATGAGCAGTGATAGACACCGTGTCTGAGACAGACAAAGAGAAGCGCCACCTGCAGAATTACAAACCTCATCGGCAGAAAATAAAAAGAAACGCTGCTCAAACTGTTTGACTGACAGGTGATCTCTTGGGGAAAAAAACACTGTGCAGAAACACCACAGCAGAGAGCGCTTAGCAACAAAGATGGGGACAAAATGAAAAGGAATTAAAAAAAGAAATAAAACAGGATGTCACGGATTACCTCTTCATAAAGGATTCTTATTTCTAATGCATCCATTCTCATCAGTGTGAGCGCTGCTGATCCCAGTGTGCCAGAGCCTGCCCGCCCAAATAAAGACACGCAACACATTTCACCCCCACATCATCATACCGCTCATCATCATACTGCTGACACTTCTCTTCCTGTGGTGACTTTTTTTTTCCTGCTCGTTTGTTAGCTGTTTGTCCCCCACCGTAACAGCCTGAAGAATGAGTCAGGCTGCTGATGTGTCAGTGGGCCTGTTACCTCAGGGTGGGAGGGGTAGAGGGGGGGCAGCAACAGTCACATGCCATACTGCATTAATTGGTGTCTTCACCGGGGGGGGGTGTTACACATTGCCCCCCCATCTTCCTCCCTGACAGTCTAATGAGTATTTCTGATCTGCAAATAGTCCTTTGTGTGTGTGTGTGTGTGTGTGTGTGTGTGTGTGTGTGTGTGTGTGTGTGTGTGTGTGTGTTGGGTAGGGTGGTAAACATGAAGGACGGAGGGCCCCCCCCCCCCACACACACACACACACACACACACACACACATGCCGCTGAGTCTCCACAGCTCTCTTCTTGATGAACACTGCCGCGACAGCGACGCCGTTATTGTTTTTACATTGTTTGTGCGTGTGTGTGTGTGTGTGTGTGTGTGTGTGTGCGCACGTGAGATGCCTACAGTAGCGGGAACAACCACAGAAAGAGGTTTTCAGTTGCTAGGTGTTTATACAGTATTTCTATCTGCCTGTCTGCGAAGAGATTTTGTCACTGTGATGGTGTCACAGCCGTGCAAGATACAGTCACCAAACGTTACAGGTGTGTAGTTGAGACCAAAATGAAGGCTGAGTTTAAAGATGGGTGTGGTCCGAGCAAGGGTGGCGGAAGGGGCCTTGGCTCTCCCGCTTTACACCCTTGGCCCAATTACCGTGCAAGATAAGAATAGACTAGGAATTTTGTTTCTGCTTATTTTTCTACTTTAAAAGAAAGTTTTAATCTTTCTCGGATAGACAGGAAGCATATATTCCTGTGAACAAGTTAGAATGCAACAGAAACATCTTTAATATCTTATAAGAAAAAAGGTAGGAAAAGCCCATATATTTTGCAAAGTGCAGCCTGCTTTTTTTTTTCTGTTAAATGAAAAGACGAGAAACGACGACAATGCCTCAACATCCAAGTCATGAAAACGTATTAATTCCCAGCACATAAAATTGGATCAACCTCAGTGCACAGATCCAGATACAAGCAGATCTTCCATAATTCAGAAGCTCATGACTCACAGATTGACGGGTATCCAGGTCCGAGACTATGCTGATTTATCATTTGTACCGTGTTTGGTATGTTTGTGGTGTAATGCTTGTAATTGGTTTTTATTGTTTTCTGCAAACGCATCTCTGCTTCTGGAAAGATCTAATCTCCCCACAGGAATTATTCAGGTTTCACCTGAATCTGTATCAATAAATCAATTACCCCGCTTTCCCCTTCAAGGTTAATAAAGTGTCTAAACGAAACCCACTCATTCAGGGATAATAATTCAAAAAGCCTAAAACTAATTCATGTTTAATTGGCTCTGATATTATCTTGACATTTTCTTGACATTATTACCTTGACTTTTTATCGACAAACTACAACTACTGTGTTCTGCTCATCTGCACCGCTCCCCCTCAACAAAACGGGAGCTTCTGGCTAACCTTTTCTGTGGGAAAACTGATTTTGAAGGCTGGGAAGATTAGGCTTTTTAATAACAAGGCCAATATTTGACTCCAGACATTCGCTGCAGTGCAAAAATACCCATCAATAATGCTAGTCATTAAACAAATGGCGAACAGAAAAAAAAAAATTGCTCTCGGACTAGTTCCCACTCCAGAGGCATGGCAGACGGATGCAGTAAAACATTTAATCACCGCTCTTTAAAAAGCTCAGAGATTTATTCACCCCACACTGTAGAAGGCTGCAAATGGTGGCTGCGATCTGATCTGTTTAAAATACTGCCCTTGATCCGCCCAGGGCAAGAGGGCTTTTCAGGCCCGTTTTTGTTAACACGACGCACTGTTTAACTGCCCACCAGTGATGAAGAGAGAGAGGCGCATACGGAGCCAGCAGGCAACGGAAGGTCAGCCCAATGTGAGCTGCCGAGCTTGGCTGGTAAACATCCCCCGTGGGAGAGGTGTACAAGGGCGCTTACCCAGCCTCGACCCCCAAGCTCACTTGGGGGCGCTGCTCGGCAGACGAGGCTGGGGCTGTGGAGTGAAGCAGCTGAATCTCCCACCAGCCTAATCACTCCCACTACAAAAAAAAAAAAAAAAATCATTCATTAGTTGCATGCCCTCAAGGGCTCGATGCCTGCCGATCGACTTCCACGCCAACCTCTGTGTCTGTAACACCTATCTAACTGTGGAGCTGGTGGGTGGATGAGCATGAGTTAATGCTTCTCTTTCTGATTCCTCGCTTCACCATTTTGATCATAGATTTCAGAACTTTTCACACGCAGAAATCAAGGTGCTTCCAGTGTCAAACACATTCATTTTTCTGTGTTAACTTTGACGCGTCGCTGCGATGAATCCACAGAGAGGTCCACAGCTGTCTCATCATGTGCCGTTTCTGCGATTGTTTACTCGGGTTTGATGGATATGACGCTGCAATCCTTGTGACAAACAGACTGCTGCAGCTAGCCTGGGGGCGGCTCCTCGTGCAGCCTCGTTCGTTTGCATGGGGGCGACTGATGTAAGCGGTTAAGACAAAGCCCCGATGACGAACACATGACGAGGTCGCTGGAAAACAACATCGAGACACACAACTGACAGGCAACATGAATAAGAATCTTTGTTTCGTTACATGAGAGAAACCCCCTTTGCCTCAAGGTCTGGTTTCTCTTGTAGCAAAACAAGTCTTGATCCATACATCCTGATTTTGATCATCGGACTGGAAGAAAACAGCTGAGCTAAAAACAAAAGTTCCAGGGCTGCTCGAGTCCCCAAATGGCGTGTCTTAGTCGAGTCTCAAGTACTTGATGGAGCAGACTCAGTTACCAGATGCAGTTCAATTCATATAATATATGATATGAATACATTCAAACAAAAAGTATTTGACAAAATGAACTTAGCTTATTTAACAAAACGTTTAGACTTGGTCAATTCAACCAGAATGCATTAGATCGTTTGTACCTGTATGTAAAACAAGTGAAATACATTATCAATGAATATATTGCAGTGCAATATAAATCCAGACTCACATTTCTTTCAAAACAAAATGCTGATGGCATTGAACGTCAAAAAAACAATGGCATTGTATGTAATCCGAGAGTTTTCCGGTCGCATCAGATGGCTGCCCCACCAAGAGTCAGGTTTCTCTCATATGGGTAATGCCGCTATTTGGGAGGGCAGCCTTGATAACGCTGCTGAGATAATCTGGCGTTGTAGTCCTAAATTGGGCCCTTTGACTGCAAGGCGACGGTCCTCTGACTTCAGTGCTTTTGAGAAACACTCTCTCACAGATTACCCCACTTGTTTCCCATCTCGTCCCCCATTTCAGCCACTTTCATGTTGTCATTTTTCAGTTTGTTTTTTTACAGAAAAGATTGTGATCTTTTTAAAGCACGACAGTTTTTTCCTCATAAATCCACTTTGAGTGTTTGCTCCTCTGCCGTCTCATGAAATGGAAAGTAGTGTCAACAAAGTTAGGGACACTGCATGAGGTGGCTCTGGAAATTATGATTGCTCATAATAATCAGCTTGCCTTCCGGCAAGACTGTCTTTTGATGCTTCATAGGAGGACAGAAAGGTGAGGAAGGGCTTTGGAGAAAGCTGTATATATTCTGATGATGATCATAGAATTTTTACTAAACATGCTTCGTGGGTGGGAGCTATAAGAGGCTACAGCCTAGTGCACACGTCTTTTTGTGAGGTGCTGGTTTGGAGGTAAACATCAAAGAAAGGACGGGAAAGCTGCACAGTCCTAACTTGTATTTTATCAAGCAATGTTTCTTCATCCTGAAGACGGGAGGATGTACTGAAACACATCTCTCTATAGTTTCTAAAATAATAAGACTTCATCTGAGTTATGAGTGTGCAGCTTTTTTTCCCCCTCCTTTCTCCAATATCATTTTGAGAAAAATCTGGGAAAAACACAATTATTGTTATTAAATAAATGTGATACCATATTAAGAGATGGCTTAGTTTAGTTTGTGTCAGGTAGCTTGTTTGTAGGGCTGTCAGCATTAACGCGATAATTGCGATGTGATTAAGGGCCGAGCATAACGCGTTCATTTTTTTTTCGCATGCCGCCATTCATTAATTTATTTTACACTTCACTCGGCTTCGCGTCGTGCCTACCAGCGCCCCTTAGCTGTTCTAAAATCACTAGAATCTGCAGCCTCTTGGGGCTAGGCTACTATTTTGACCCTTTGCCGCACCTTTACTTATCATCAAGCTGCCATACTTCCTCCTAACACATCCTGCTGCTGCAGGCTGCAGGCATGATGGAGAAAGACAGCAGCAACACAGTTCTAAATGGCGCTTTTTATTTTCCAAAACTCCCGGACGGCTCAGTAGACAAGTTGAAAGCCATATCCATATGGTGTAAAGCCGATTTAAAATATCACCGAAGCACGTCAACCTTGATCTACCTATTTATTATTATTTATCTATTTTGGAGAGTGCTAGTTGCCGACATGTGGATGAAATCAAATCCAAAAAAATGACCACAGCTCTTGCGAAATGGGTGGCATGTAGAAGACTCGGGTCTTAAAGTAGAATTGTTACATTCCTTATTAGAAAAATTTAACGGTTATGAAGTACTTATCCAAGACATCGCGAATAAAAGACATTTAGCTCAAAACAAGGTTAGTGCCCCATGATTTGTGGCGTCTATATGAGCATATACAATCGCTGAGTAATGTCGGCATGCTGGTTTTAAGTCTGCCATCGACGGTTACAATTTTATGGCTTATACTCCAATTTGTCAGTGGAGAAATTGCATTGTATTTTTACTTCCGGAACCCGCTGTGGGCGGGACTGTTGAGCTCTATTATCTCTTTACACATTGCTCTAGAAAAAAATGTGGGCGTCACTAGATGGAAAGCCGAGTTTGTTCTGAACATGTTGATATGAAACACATGGGGATCAGTTATATGCAAATACCTAAAATTAAAAAAAGGTCAATTACAGAGGATATGTGAAAATGCCCTGTTAATGTGTTAACAGTGAATGTTCTCAGATTAATGGATAATCTCAATGGGCTGCGAGGGTTTGGTACAGCTTGTGGACTGACCTACATGACTGTACGTCAGGTTGTTGACATCTCTAGATTATTTATGTTCAGCTAATTTCTGCACACAAAGTATTTTTTCAAGGGTATGAGTTACCAAATTGTGCGCATAAACCTCTTTAGGCTCAACACTAACACCGGCCCATGTACCCTACTCTTTCAGTTTATGGTACAACGCAGATCTTTTGTTCTGTATTCTGCCTCTCACTCGGCTCATCTTTCCTGCACCTGCCTGCATCGATCCACGCAGGGCGGACTCCCTAATGGTGGAATGACCTTCCTTTTCTGGTCATAATGGAGGCTTCAATCTCGGGAACTCTGTTGTGGACTAAAAACGCATCTCTCTTCCTCACCTCTCCAAACATTTTCAACTGTCAATCATGTCCCTCATGCCCACATCTTTCTTCTTGCTTATTCTCACGTTCATCATCTTCTTTTTTCAGGAACTCATTTTTGTGATTATTCTGACACCGCATAAATGCAGCACAAACACCCTATCTCACAAGGTTAACGAAAGTAAAAAGAAAAAAACTCATTTGTGTATTTGTCACAACACTTCAACCTTCCACCACGTTTCATGAACATGGGGCCAGTAGTATTTCCGTAATCCTGCTGACAGACAAACAATCAAAAAACCACACTGAAAATATAACCTCTTTGGCGGAAATAATCATATACTCCTAATAAGGAAAGAAAATCCTCTTGCATCCAATGCTCATGAATTTGAACTTTTTTTCATAAAAGATTATTCAAACTGATACCCACTCTTGGGCTCTCCAGCAAGTTGTTTTGTTGCCGTACATTTCTCTGGCCGTGCTGCACGTTGTTCAAGAGCGGCTGAGCCTGGCTCCCTCCTTCATTTGCCCGGAGTTGTTACAAATGTCCTGCTGTGGCATCCACTTTTTGGACCATTTGGTTTGTATAAGCAAAGTGTTAGTGTTACATCTCAGTTAATTGCTGTGGTGTAAGGATAGGGATTTTTAGTTTTTTAGTTAAGTACTTGGAGGAATTGTGCAATAATGACAGATTCACACATTTTTCTTTTGTTTACAGTAAATAAATAATTACAAATCTTAAAATCAAGTTCATAAAGTAACTTTCTTTGCATTCATTTGAGTCCCAATCAAGATACACTGGTAAAATTTGCTTTCGATTGTTAATATGTACTTAAAAACTGTTCTGAAATGCAAAATAATATAATTTGATAAAACATGCGATTAATCGTGATTAACTATAGAACTTCAGCGATTAATCGCGATTAAGAAAAAATGAATCGTTTGACAGCCCTACTCGTTTGTTGTTCTGTTTCTGTTACTTTTCATTTTCCTTTTCTGTGGTTGTGTCAGTTTTTTCAATAGATTCTCTTTTTTGTAATATTGAAACTGTATTTTTCTTTTTTTTTCAAACTGAATACATAACACAAAATCTTGTGTTGACTGTTGACAGCCTTAAAATTCAAAACATCCGATATCAGCCTACAAAAATAAAGTCAAGTATATATGTCAACTGTTGAAGCAAACCAAGGGTGTAAGTTTTGTTTCAACCCCCCCCCTCCCCAGAAAAATTTGAGTGTCAAACAATTCCTGCTTTCTGGTGAATTTTTATGCAACAATTTGTGTAGCACAAGTAGACACAGTTACTGTTTTCCGTCAAATCATATATAGATCTCTACATTTCCGACCGCACTTGAAGGCAGCTTCATTCCATGGAGAAAGAGAGAAAGAAAAGAGACGAACTGTCCTTTTTTCGCCACTGCACCACGAACGTGTGCTGCAAGGGTAAGATGCTATGTTCCACTATAGGGGATATGTACATGTTATGAGCCCCAAGGAACAGTTCTTTTGACCTCTTTCTGACGATTTTTGTCAAAACTCCTACTCAAAAAGCGATGTTACAAAATTTCATTTAATACATTTTTTAAGATAATTTTTTTGGGGCTTTTCCTTTTATTTGATAGTGACAGTGGATAGACAGGAAAGGCGGGAGAGAGGTGGGGGATGGCACGCAGCAAAGGGCCACAGGTCGGACTCGAAACCCGGGCCGCTGCAAAGGACTCAGTTTACATGTGTGACTTACTGGGTGAGCTAGAGGTTCAATTCAATTCAGTTTTATTTATACTATCAAATCATACATCAGTTATTGTGCTGCAAGGTCCCACCTAATAAAATACTATATGGTGTACTACTCTGGCAATTGTTTTGTTTTTTTTAAATCATCTATTTTCATTTACAATGCATGCTGACTAATTCCAGCGAGCCAATAGAATGAGCTTCACTTCCTATAGTAGATCATCTTCAATACAAAGGCTGATACTGCGAATTATGACATACACGCTGCCTTCAGGACACTGCTGTGACTAGAGCTGTTCCACATGGTTACGCGCTGTAGTGGCTTTTCCAGCAGACTGAACCTGAGCCACATCGCTACCTGGATGTGTGACCGCTAGACGTAAAAAAAGGGGACACGCCCAATCTCTAGATAAGCCGCAGCCGATCGAGCTGCGCCTGATTGAACCGCGCTTATACTTTCAATAAAGTTGTGGGATACAAATTCTGGCAACCAAGCAATCAGCACTAGTTAATTTCAAAGTTGACAACTAATTGATTAATCTTTGCAGCTTTATTTTATTGTTAACCCTTGTGTTGTCTACCCGTCGACCGTGCAGCATTTTGTTTTTCTGGGTCAACATTTTAAATTAAAAAAAATGTTGACACTTTTGTCACTATTGTTGTTTTTTTCCCCACGTTTTTGAGGCTTTTTCCAACATTTTTGTCACTTTTTTCAACGCTCTTATCATTTTATTTTCTTCAGGACAACAGGAGGGTTAAGCCTTTCTTTTACTTTGAAGCATACACGTCTTATTGTACCTCATGTTATGGCTGGATTACTGTTTTGCCTGGTGCCACTGACCATCATGGACCTTAATGCACATCAAATCTTTCTCATTCTACCCAGGATATGAGCCTTTGTAGGACCCCAGTTCAGGAAACATACAAGACAAAGGCCTCAGCATGTCCGACCATGTATAACATTTAAAGTATTATTCTAGGTTCTGATCACACTTGATCCTGGCTGCATCATAACAATAATAATAACTTACTAGATTTATATAGTGCTTTTCAAAGTTCTCAAAGGCGCAAACATAGGTCTACTGTAGGATACAGACAAAAGAACAAGCAGTTAAACATTTTAATAACGACAATATGTGGTGGTGGTGCAGTGGATATGACACATTCCTTTTGGTGTAGGAGATCTGGGTTCAATTCCCACTGCGATACATCAACCAATGTGTCCCTGAGCGAGACACTTAACCCCTAGTTGCTCCAGAGGCGTGTGGCCTCTGACATTTATAGCAATTGTAAGTCGCTTTGGATAAAAGCGTCAGCTAAATGACATGTAATGTAATAACAATAAAAATTGCCTTTCTGGATCTCTCTCCAATAATTCTGCATGTCTTTATAATCTTGACATAAAGAATCATACAAATGGTGATAATGGTGCACACCTTCAGACAGTGTCTCCTCCAAGGCATTCATGGCGTTAAACTTGGTTGCATGAAGAAAAATCACAGCTTGAGAGAGAAAATTCCTTATTTTTTAACCCCTTCACACACTTGATCCAGTTTCTAAAGTGGCCGTTATTATTGGATTTTGGGGAAATTATTGGGGGAAATAACAGACACCTTCAGATCATACAGCAATTCAGACATACTCCGCCAAGCACTTCTTTTGAAGCATATTGAGGCTTTAAGGCTACAGTATACAGAGTATACTACATTACATTTTATATAATTTGTCCTCACCTTCTGCTTTGTGCGGTTAAATGTATTGATTCTGATGACCTACATGTCAAGGCAGCCAGGAATATAGTCAACTGAGGAGAAACAGAGCAGGATAACACGTTTTCAGTCTCTAGGTGATATTTGAGGATGTGTGTAGCTCAGTGGCATTGAAACCCATTCAACCGGGTAATGTTGGTGCCTGTGACATGATGGTCAGAAGGCCAACAGCACCAGAGGTCCTCCTGGGCAGAGTCACACCCTCACCCCATTTAACATTCATATTATCTGTTTTTTATTGGATGCGTGTGGGCAGATCATTAGACTAAATCCATGTGCTCAAAACGCCACATAAATAGCCCTGACTACTTCTGTCCTGATTTCATTCATTTATACACAGACTCTGCCCACAAACAGCCTTATTGTGGGCAGTTTTAAACATACATTACACTTTATTACATACAGTTTATTTAGCTCTCTTTCAGCCTGATGTCACACTATAACACACTAATAGAGCTCAACAGTGCGCTTCCGGAAGTGAAAATCCCAATCATTTTCTTAAGGATAATGAAGGATGTGGATTACCGTATTGACCCTAATATAAGACAACCCTGATGATAGGACCCCTTCTTTTTCAAAACTCATTTTTGGAAAAATACTTTTTAAAGACCAAATCCTTGACGAAGACCTTGTTTGTTGTTTGGTCAGCGTTGCCTATCTTGTTGTATCAGTATTGATTGACTGGGAGGCGCATTCAATTTACTGCTAGTCTCGCTTTGCCAGACCTTCCTCCACAGCGCTGCGGAGAAGGGTCTGGCTAGTCCACACAGCATTCTGGGATCGGAGAAAAACGTGCTCTGGTTCACTGACATTTCTTTAAACCAATCACCATCGTCTTGGCCGGTGTTAGGCACCGGGAAAAGCTGCAGTGCTGCTGCAAAATAGCCTCTCGAAGGAACTTGTTTTGGTGGAACACGTGTACGTTCAAAGGTAGTTTTAGTCGTGCAACAGAAAACTCAGATTGGACAGATAGTCTAGCTAGCTGTCTGGATTTACCCTGCAGAGATCTGAGGAGCGGTTAACCATAGTCCTCAGAAATCCACCGGAGTTTAAAATGCCAACATAAAGGAAGCCCAAGCCCACAGATATCTGGCCGAGTGAAATCCAGTGGAATTTCCTTCGGCAACGGAGCAATCCCGGAAGTGGAACGTCAAGGATATAGACTAGTTTACTGCTATTTGCGCCACCTGTTGTTGTTGATGTATATTGGTGTTTAAAAGTCTAGACCCTGAATATATACTACAAACTTGATTTTTCAAATATCTTAATACGGAAAAACAACACGTTGGGTCCATACGCTATTAGGGATAATGTCTTAACCATTCAGGGTAGACTTACCACAAGCTACGAGATTTTGAAATGGTGGTTAATGCTCCTGTAGAAGCCACAAGTCTGTATGATATTAACCTTTTAATAAGAAAAATATGTTTTGTTTGCGATATCATGGACAAGTACTACTCTACCCACAGTCCTAAGCGTCACAGCAACAGTCTCTGATTGGTGGAGCTCACTGTTAACATGGAAATGTTTACCTCTGAAGTCTATGACTGTTTATGTACATGGTCTTGTACCTTTGCCATTTTTTTGCCGTTTTCAAAATGTTCTTTTGCGCCAAATCAAATGTTTCATGGTTTATCTCGTAGCTGGTTGGCTTGGTTCCAGGCTTAACACTCTTTAGATAAGCATTTTCTGAAACTTCAATGGATATATTGAATGGGGAAATTCCCTTTTGGGACTAGAGCCGTTAAAAAAGTGAGCGGTCACTCATAATCACGATTATATATATAATATTGAAGTCACGATTATTTAACACAATTTCTTATTGTCTTTTGGAAAGATGTTGCAATTATTTAACTGTGAAACAGGGAAAAAGATAAACAAATCAACAGTGAAAACACCTAGAACTGTGAAATTTCCCTTCATTTTTCATTTTAATTTTTCCCTTTTTCCCCCCATTCAGAACACAAGACAAAGTATGAGTTTACTTGCAAAACGTTATGTGCAAAATAATCGTTTTTCTCGATTATTCTGTTTTTGTGATCGTTAGGAGGTGAAATCGTGATCGCGATTACAATTCTGATTAATTGCACAGCCCGGTTGCTGTTGAGCTCTATAGAAATAAAAAAAAATAATAATAATTAATAGAATAAAAGCATAAATCCTTTCACGTGTTTTTTGAAGTGCCAAAAAGACAAATACACAAAATATTGAGCATGTGCATCACACTAGCTCCTGGCTGGATGTCATGAGGTTCCTCAAGATGTGTTCTCTCACATGGATGTTAACCACAACCGCTGGTTTGGCCACAGAATAGACCAGTGCAGTTCAGTGGCCTCGTGCTAAGAGAGTGTGTCCTTCAGCCGGAGGACCAGAATTCAAACTGCAGTGTCAGCAAGTGTCCACTCTGCTGGAGTGTCCTTGTGTCAGACTGTGGAGCTCTGGCAGTGTGAAGCACTGATTCACTGCTTAGAAAAAAATATATAACATGGGATGAATCAATCAATCGATCAAATGTTATTTGAAGTGTAAAATCACCATTAAGCATGGTCTCAGTGCACAGTTAAAGGAACACAGAAATAACAGGCAGCAACAAAACAACTGAACAGCATTAAAGCAGTAATAATAAACAGTACAAAACCAGCAACATAAGAGAATAAGTGAAAAAGGTTGGTTTGTGAAGGATGCAGAAAGGATGGTGTGTTATGGTTGGCTGTAGTATGATGAGTAGAGGTGGGTTTTCAAACTAAGTTTAAAAATGTCAACTGAGTGAGCTTCTTCAACATGTAGTGGGAAGTCGTTCCACAGATATGGGGCACAGTAGGAGAATGCTCTATAACCAACTGTTTTTTTGTTTACTACGGGAATGACCAGGAGACCATGAGGGAGTGGAGAGAGTGTGCCGGTGTGTATGGTGTAATTAGCTCAGATAAGGTGGTACGAGTCCATGCAGGGCTTTATATGTTAAAAGAAGGGCCTTAAAATCAGCTCTAGCTTGCACTGGGAGCCAGTGAAGAGAGGTCAGAACCGGTTTTATGTAAACATATTTTTGAGTTTTTAGAATGAAATTGATAAATCATTTTGATCTTTCACAAACAAATACTTCAACTTTATATATATATATATATAGCACCCTACGTGCTTCATACTGTATAGCAAATTGAAACAAAGACAAAAAAAAAGATAAATAACAATAATTAAAATTGTGCAAGACTAAAAATTACAACAATAAAATGTTAAAAAAGGAACAAATAAAAGATAAGAATAATTATAAGAATAATAAAATAAACACCAGGGATAAAAAAAAAATGTATAGAAAAACCAGTTAATAAACTTAAAAACTAAGGATATAACATTATTTAAAAAAAAAGCCAGATTAAAAAGATAATTTCCTTTAAGTGTTGCCTCGAGATTTAATTGTTGGTTCCATATTTGCGAATTACATTACAGTTGTGCTGAATGCCTGTTGCATACTATCACATTTATAAGTTGAGCCAAATTTGAAGATGTCCAAAACTCATGTTGGAATCTGGCCTGTTACCTGTTGTTGGAGGCTAAAGGCTAACTAATCTTCTTGGCATCGAGAGTAAGGAGACACAATTCTTCTGAAACTGGTCACTTTCTGACTCAACAACTACAAATAGCAATATATTGTTGCATTAACTGTTATTTCTACATATCTTATGATACATTTCCTAATAGTGTAATACAATTCACAGGGCTGTTGTGGCTGCTAACAATTTTTAAGCCGCCTAATCATGATTCAGTAGTATGCGCTGGCTGTTCCATAGTTTTTCTATGTGAAGAGCGGTGGACACAAACTCTGAGGAAGTGCTACCCTTTGCATTGCGCACCGTTTGAAATTGCCGCTGAGCAATGCACTCAAAGTTCAAATTATTTCAACTTTGACCTCGTTGCTAGGTGGCTTTAGACTCCTTTACCTCATTTTTAGGGTGGTAGTAGCTCAGTCCGTAGGGAGTTGGGTTAGGAACCGGAAGGGGTTGCCAGTTCAAGTACGGACCAAAATACGGAGCATGGATTGATTAGATGGAGAGATGCCAGTTCACCTCCTGGGCACTACCAAGGTGCCCTTGAGCAAGGCACCGAACCCCTAACTGCTCATGGCGCTCCTCCAAGGAGCAGCCCCCTCACTCTGATATCTCCCTATTAGTGTGTACAGCACGTAGGTCCTGAGCATGTGTGTGTAATTTAGGCCTGTGTTTAATGTGTGTGTAACTGCACTAACTTGTGAAATTGTGAATTCCCCCTCGCGGGATAAATAAAGGCATGTCTTATTCTTCTTCCATTAATTAAACATGTAATTATCTTATTTTTATTTCATTTGTTCTCTTGTGATCACAACTTCTCATTTTCTTTAGATAATTAATTGATTATTTTTGGCTTCTTTGGAGCAGCGAAACATGCTATAACAACAACACTGACATATTATCACCTTAGGCTATGTTCACACTTGGCGTCTTTTTGGACAAGAAAAAGTTGACGTTTTTATTCCAAAAAGCAGCTGAGAGCATCTTTTGTTGCTATAACAACAGCTACTGCTACAGTATCCTAGCTAGAGCGTTATGTGAAGCAGTGCTAACGTTAGATAAAACTAAGCAGTAGAGCAAGCTAGAGAAAGAACAGAGAGAGAGAGAGAGAGAGAGAGAGAGAGAGTGGTGCTGCTAATGTTACATAAAACAAAGCGAGTCCCTGTACACGGAGCACCCGGTTATACCGTATAACTCACTGTGCTCCGACTCCATTTTTTCTTGTTGTTATGATAACGACAGGTCTGGCTACTCCGCTTGTCATTGGTCGGCTGTCAAAAAAGCACTCGACGTAGGGCGTTTTTATCAGAAAAGTTGAAAAAATTGGAGAAAAAAAAGAAGTGGGCGAATCCATAGGATTATAATGTAAAACAGACGCAGGCAGCTTAAAAAGACGCCAAGTGTGAACATAGCCTTATACAGTTGTTATGGTGAACTAAGACTTAATGATCTCATTATCTGAAGAGACAACCAGAGGTGGTCTTAATATTATATGTACGCTTCTCATCTGTCATTTTTAGCTGTTTTCCTCTGGGATGTCTTTCTCTCTCAGGGCTGAGAACGAATCACTCCACAATGACTCCATGAATGAAGAACACAAGCCCGTTATCCTGCAATAATGAGACATTTCAGGTTATGAACACAAGATAACGATACTTGATACCTCGAAATACCATCATAATTAAATTGTTAAATTGTTATTTTGAGAGACTGGGCTTTGGGAAATAAACACAAGCACCATTTGTTATCTGGAGATAGTAAAGTAATGATGATGATGATGAGGTAGCAGCTTGATGTCTCGAGATGACGACATAACTGAGTCATAACCTCCAGATAATGGACATAAAACATTATTAGCAATACCAACCACAGGTGCTCCAGGGATAAATCCGCTTTCAGACTATTACAAAGATTATCATATTATCACTAGTAGGAGCAGTGGTAGTATTGTTGGAACAGAAGGAGCTTAACAGTCATCTCTTCTGACCATATGCTTCTGTTTGATGGCTTAACACAAAATCATTGGTATGCAACAGTGGATACATACATATCATGTGCATCTGTGTGAGCTGGTGAAGTGCATCAAGTGGACGTTTTGTGACAGCCGTAGATTTCTGTCTGAGGCTCAGTGTTTTGGCAGTGATGGAAGGAGTGAGATTGAGAGAGAGAGAGAGAGAGAGAGAGAGAGAGAGAGAGAGAGAGAGAGCAAGAGAGAGAATTCATTTGTTCTGCTTCCATTTGTCTTGAAGCTGACCTGATGACATTCATTCAGATGATAAACAAACAACCAAATCTCTCCTAATCTTTGTTTAGTTAAAAAAAAACCTGCTGGGGATTATGAATCCCAGTATTGGATTACGATCACACAGACACCAGATACTGTACACACAGCGTTTCACTGAAACAGCCAAATGGCTTTCCAGTCTCTCCATATGGCTGCTCGTGTCATGAAGTCACCACGTATTCATACTCAGCTGCGAGTCATGAATACATTAAAACAGATGTTTAGATCAGGAGCCTTTGCAAAGATTCTCTGTGAGATATGGACAGCTTATTTCACGCTGCCCCAATGGTATGAAACGGTACACACTTCCTGTCTCCTAAATAGATATTTTCTATTGCTGACATTAGATATTTACACAGCTGAAAGCCATATTTAGCATTAGGAAATTTAGTTTTGTCAGGGCGTTAGTTGACGTTATCTGTGTTGCCAGATCTCAGAATAGGTCTCGAACAAAGTCAACGTTCTACTGATTTGTCCGTCTGAAAAATGCCATTTTAGTGTCAGAATGTTCTGGAGATAAGTGGCTTGTGAAAGATGGGTCCAATATTTGAGTGATTCTTCCCTCATAATCTGTGTTTACGTTCACTTCATGCTCGAGACAGGAGTTTGCATCCCGTGACAGTCCAACAACCCCTTATCTTTTTTCCCCAAGCCATCTAAGGGCTTCAAGGTTGAAAAAAAACATTGTATTCCGCTCTTTCTGACAGTATTATACATAATGTGTTCCAGCTCTTTGTTGAGGCTTAATGATGTTTACACTGAGTTAAATCTTCAAAACCAATTTTAAGCAGCACTATTCCACCAAATGGTAATACTCTAGATGTCTTGTGCATCATTTTATACACATTTCCCCAAAATTCATTTTGACATGTTTTGTATCTTTGGAAACTTTGGGCTCTTCACTAGAATTGAAATAATGTTCTGTGGGTTTGAACGAAATAAACACTCTTTCTCAAACCTTAACAAGTGACTAACCTTCGCCTAACCTTAAAGCTACATTGTGTAAGAATTTCTCCCATCTAGCGGTGAAATTGTATATGACAACCAACTGAATATTACTTTCTAGCCCCTCCCATTCCGAGCGTGTTTTAACTCCTACGGTGGCCGAACCCGAAATTAGCTCTTAGTATCTCCATCGTTTACAGGCAGCTGTTCTAGCCACTCCAATATTAACTTTGGTCTTGTTGCTTTGCCAGTCGCGTTGTCATTTTAATTCTCTTTTCCGCTTCCTTGGCGACTCCGTTACATGTCCACGAGAATATGTGCGATCCTCCATCTTCAACAGGCTTTCAAATCTGCCGGCAGTCGGCAATCTCCCAGCTGGCATTTGTCACGGTGCCACTGAGTGTAAAAGCGCGAAAGGCAGAGGTATGTCCCTCTTTGGCTAATGTATTTTAAAGATGGAGGCGGAATATGGTTGCCGCCATTCGAGTGACTCGCTCGAATGTATTCTGAATGATTCTAAATGGCAGATTCTACACTTACGAGAATACTTTGATTAGTTGGTGGAAGTAATTACACATGAATGAGCACATATTTGTGAAAGAACAAAGGGGTTTTTGCTAAGAATCAACTCAAAAAATTACACAATGTAGGTTTAACAATACCTTATCCATGGTGTACTTGTACATTGTACGTGGCATATATGTAGAAGTTATTTTCTAAAAGGTTGTCATTGAACTTAATGCATAATATTGCAGAGTTGTCCAATATCAACATTCTCGCTGTCAATAGGGTGGAGACCAGACTAAAGGGAAGCATCACCAGGGAACATCCTGTACCAACTGTCTGCTGATGTCTATGAGTCACTGGTCTTTATCCAGGATGTTCCACCTCCAGGATTGCTAGAGCGCCGTCGGAAATTCCGCCGGATATCACTCTTCTCGGCCGGATGTCCGTTACCTTTCGCTTTCTTTGTATTGGAATTTTAAACTCCGGTTGATTTATGAGGACTATGGTTAACTGCTCCTCAGATCTCTACAGCTAGCTAGACTATCTGTCCAATCTGAGTTTTCTGTTGCACAACTAAAACAACCTTTGAACGTACACGTGTTCCAGCAAAACAAGTTCCTCCAGAGACTATTTTGAGTGAAATCCGGCAGAATTTCCGAAGTTCCTGGAAGTGGAACGTCGTGGATATAGACTACAAAGACACAAACCTTTGGCATTACCATGTAATGTGTTTACACCCTTCAGCCACATATTTGAAAAATATCAATAGTGGAAAGACACATTAAACGCACATTATTTCAGTCCATTGCACACACGATCAATCCAAACTACCTTAAATTGTATACTCCAAATGGAATAGCTATATTTCATTTAGATATATTAATGATTATTGACAGACGGGAATTTGCAGCTTCCTGGTAAATACAGGTTGGTATTCTCTCTGGTTTAAAGACTGTCTTTGCAGTCCTGTGAGAGGACGAGACACTAAAGCCTTGAGGAACATCGTCATCATTATGCTGGATTCATAGCCCACACTTCTCCCTTTCTGTTCAGTGCTTTTGCTTCCTCAAAGAGACCCATGGGACCAAACACAAAATATATAGCTTGTGTGTGTTTCTAATAATTGGCTCTAAGGTGACGCAAGGCTCCTAGTCGTTCCTGCAGACTCTAAAACAGGCTGTTTGAATTCAGCCATTGTGCTCGCATGCTCCTCCCTCAACGCAGGCATGTGTTGATGTACTGCAGCATGGTTGTCAGTCCTGACTCAACCTATAGGCTGCAGGATCAGCTTATAAGGCTCCTCTCACGGTCACAAGAACATCTTGTATTTGCTAACATGTTTGGTATTTGGCAGTCTTTGTGCATTAAGGGTATTGCAACAGACTTGATGCAAGCATTCCATAACAGGTACTGAAGTAGTGGTTTGTCTGAGTGGCAGGTTAATCATTATAACCTTTATTTATGAAAGAATGTATGAAGTGCAATGATCATTTTTTGAACAGTTAAAGACAAAAAGATAAAATAAATACTGACAAGAGCATATAAAATATGTTTGTGCCATTTCTCTAAATCATTCTGTATTTAAAGGAAGACATCCCTTCTATTGAGATCTCTGCACATATGTTGTAGTTTACAATGTGTTTTTCCTATTCCTGTACATGATGAAGATACTTGAACATAAAAATAGGTAATTATCAGCGCATTGCAAAATGACCCATACAAGATTTTTTTTTACCTGAGGTACGCTTCAGCTTACTCAACTAAAACTACATGGGAATGGTTAACAAAAGATCGCCTTCATATTCAAAGGCAATGAGTAGGATTTGTCTGTTGCGGTTTGTAAACAACAGCATTCAAAGTTGGCCCCTCCTTCCCGGCTCAACAACACCAGAACACATCCCAGTGTACCACCGGCAGCACCACATTTGGCAGCATTTTGGAACCAGCTTGGTCCGCTTGGCGTTTTGCCTCGCTATATTTGCATTATTTCTGCACTGTGTCCACCATTTTCTTAGCTTCCTCTTGGATGCGTGCTTATGATCTGGCACCTGATTGCCAACTTTTTCGAGTCCAGCCCTCAGACCCTGCACTCTGAAACATCCCAGACACAGCTAAATGAAAAGAAAAAGGGAAAATACAGGCAGAGGGCATGGTGTCTGCAGATACAGAACTGCCACCCTTTTAGATCATACGTGATGATTGGGAGTGATTATTTGAGTCTATGCTTTGTTTTTTAGGAGGTTCCTACTCATTCTGCCTTTAAAGGAAACCATTTCAATATTTTCTATTTCCTCGAAGACACTAAAACCGACAATGGATTTAACAGAATAAAAAGTACTGTCTGTAGTCAGAGCCTGATAGCTTATGCCTCTGTTCCATAGAGCTCCATTGTCGTCCAAAAGATATTTAAAAATCCATAAATGAGCCATAGGTTTACATATTCATTCATAACAATAAACACAGCCAGTGCAATTCATTCTGAAACAACACAGAGCGTCATGCTAAAAGGGTTTCTTTAATTGGTTTTCCTGAAAAAGTTGAAACATGATACAATGGCTTTCTATATTCTAAACTAAATGTGTACCTAATGCTCAGTAACATTTGAGCAACTCTTGAAAAGGCATGAAACTGTTACTTTGACTTTGTCGCTCACTTCCGAAATCATCACCCTCCCGATACTTTAACCATAACACTAACCGCTCCCTTAAACTTGTAATATCAATATCAAAATATAGTGGCAGGAAAATAATGCAACATTAGCAGTGTTAAGAATATTGCTGTGGTAGCTAGCTGTGCTTCTTTATGTATTTGCACCCATGTAATATAAACCTAAAAATACACTTCAGAATTGTTGGGGTATGTTAAGATTAAAGATAAAACATTAAATACAAATGTAGATCTGCTTTGCCAGAAGAGAACATCCCTCAGTGTTGCAGGCTTACTGCTGCAACTTCCTTGTTCCATATGCAAACATGTGAGCAGTAGTTTGAATGATGATGACAGCCCATGGCATCGCTGCCCTTGACTAATCAATGATTGTGTTCAAATTGTACAACACCTCTGTTGTTTTAGCTGGAAGTGAGATAAGAGACAATATATCTTTGCCGTCTTTTCTTTGTGAGATAAGACGGCAAGAGGCAAGAAGTTCAGTTCACTGCCCTTTGACCAGTCAGGGTGAGCGAGTAAATTACTAACCATCACACAATAACTCCTGGTTTCAGAGAATGAAAGAGAAAGTGAGAAAGTGTTCAATAAATATTGAATAGGCTATACTATTCAGATATACCATTCAAAAAATGTGTTTGATTAATTCATTCATTTTGTGAAATATGTCTATTCTAACTTGCCAAGTTAGATGAGAAGATTGATGCCACTCTCATCTGTATGGTAAATATGAAGCTGCTACAGCCAGCAGACAGCTAGCTTAACGGTAGCATCAAGTCTGGAAATCGACACATAAAAACCACAACTTGTCATTATTTTACTGTTGTTGTCTACAAAATAAACTAACAAGCTATAACAAGTCAATAAGTGAGCTTTAGAGATGTTGGTAGGCGGTTTTTGTCACCTTTGGACAGAGCCAGGCTACCTGTTTACACCCCTATTTCCAATCATTATCGTATGCTAAGGTAAGCGAAGCTAGCAAGGGTGTAACTGTGGTTTGAGAAGTGGGGGGGGACACAAAACAGGGGGTCTGGGGGTCCTCCGCCAAAATGTTTTCTATTTGAATCCCATTTCCTGCATTTCTACATAGGTTTAGGGACTGTGGTGATACAAAATCCAGGAAATAATTAAGTTGATCATAATGATAAACTCTTCCAGAAAAAATAGTACTAAACTACGTATAAGAAAAAGATGTCTTACTATCTTTATTGTTTAAAATAGGGGCCGATCACCAAGACTTATAAACAAAATAATATCAAATGAATTTGAAAGTGTGGGGGGGGGGAGACACAACTGGATTTTGAAAAGTGGGTCCCCAGTGGAAATTACGCCCTGCCTAGGCTCTAAAGGTGTTTGCTTTCAGGCTGCAACCGCTTCACCTCTCTGTTACTCTGAAGAGAATTATGAAAATTCAAAAAGAGCTAGTCAATATATCAAGCCTCTTTACTGTCAAAACTCTTACTGGCAGAGCATTGTGGTGAACTGAGGGCAGCCAAAGATTTAGGGAGTCCAGTTGTGTCCTTTCCGTTCCCTTGAAGGAACCTCACCACAACAGGCAGCATCGCACTGCCAAAAGAAACGAGTGGAGTAAATCTACTAGTGTTGAGACAGAGCCAAACAAAAACTCACAACTATGTTTCTGCGGCTTGAGGCCAAAGAGGAATTCAATGAACAAGCATGACTTGAAGGGAGGCCATCTTATTTATTTGACTACCAAAGCGCATAACAGTATATGTATCATAACCAGTGATGACAATTGCTGCAGGAGCCACTTGAACTGTTTTGAACTCTTTTTTTTTTTTATAGCACAGGAGCATTTTGACAAGAAAGAATGACTGAAAGAGAAATGCAGTAGATGAAGGCTAGGGATAAGTGAGTCAGTGAGTCCATGGCTATCTAGCAGATTATATCCTCAAACACTGATGCAGAGTTAGACCAAATGCCTGAGCACTGCCATCTCTGCACAGATGTCTTATTAGTGTTTCTGGGAACTAAACATCATCATCGCCAGCTGATTAAGGCACACTGGGTGCGTGGCGTGAGCGTGTCAGCTGCGTGGCGTGTCCATTTATATTTTGGCTCCCATGTTAATGGGTTAGAGCTTACACACTGCCTGCGTGATACGGACGTCTCAGGCGCGGCTTGAGCCGCGCCGAAAACGCTTGCATGCTAGAAATAGAACCGACGCCTATTTTTCATGCGACACGCAAGCGTGTTGGAAGCGTTTCCAGGCAAAATAGAATAGGAAAAGATGTTTATATGTCATTTTGACACAAATAAATATTAATAAATGACATGGTGATGTTTGAAAGTCTCTAGGTTTTGATATAAATGCACATATAAATGTAATAAAAAAAAATTGATTTTCCAATATTGCACCTGTCAATACAGAACTAAATATTCTGTAGCCTATTTTGCCGTCAATACTGCCGACGTTGTCTTTGCTGTAATCAAATCAGTATATATTTATGTTTAACATGGTATTTCATTTTATCAATGGGAAACATACATGTGTACAGACATGGCTAGCAGCAGCAGGGCCGCGTCAGACACGTATCTGGTGTGTAAAGACATAGAAAAATCCACGCAGCTGCCACGCAGCTGACACGCAACAGAAACGCCACGCTCACGCCACGCAGCCAGTGTGTAGCCAGCCTAACTACATTTTGTCCCTGCCTTTCAAATTGTATGTTATTCTTCTTAGGCCATTCAGATTACACGCAGTTTGCATTTTTAGTGCCTCTAATACAGTATATAGTAACTTCTTATAGAAACAAGATTTAAAGCTTTAGTGCGTAACTTTTTGATATTAATTTGATAGAAACTCGCGTGAAGATAATTACCTCTTCTGAAGAGTCCGTCATGTTTTTTAATCCTCCGTGTCCTCCTTGGCTACTAGCAACTTCATGGAGGAGGGGTGGGGGCTGTGCGCGATCACGGAAGGCTTGTATCATGTGGACACGCCAACAGTTCTGTTGTCATTACTTAGAATTCCTCATGGGGGCGACAGAAACTACACACTATAGCTTTAAGTGAAATAAACCATTAATGTGCACATGCATTAGATATATTTATACAGTATGTTGTTGCGGGTAGTGTCACAATGATAGATTTTAGGTGGACTAAACATTGTACGGTGCTGAAACGATTAGTCAATTAATCAATTAGTTGATCGGCAGAATATTTATCTCTAACAAATTGACCCTCCGCTTAGCCATGCCCGAAAACTGCCACAGGCCAATCGTGGCTTAGCAACCGTAACTAGGCGCGGGAGGTCTGTCAAGCTTTCAAGCGAGGGAAACACCGTACGCCGAAGCATTGTGCAAATCCGATACCCGGTATCCTAAAAGCTTGGACGGGGTGGCGGAATTTTTTCCCTTCCCGAAACCTAAAACCCAATGGGAGAAAGGCCGAGCGTGGATCAAGCAGTGTGGGAGGCCCCATTCACAACTAGCTAAATGGCGACAGTATTAAGAAAAACACATACGTTTGCTCCAAGGCAAGAACACGCTAATGTTAGTTAGCTAGCTAACTCAGCACAGCATTGCTTGGAAATAGTGACGGTTCTTTGTTCATAATGCATACATTTGAACGTAAAATAAAGGACAATTCCGGCGCAAAACGAACCTAGGGGTTAAATAACAGATGTGTACCCACTCGATCGTTCTCTGGGACATGTTTTCATGCTAATCTAATGTGTTTGGAGCTTAACACAAGGGACCCTCATTATGCTACCGTTGAAGTGTGGTGATATTTTGAGCCTTTTCAGTGGTAGAAATAACGATTTCTTTTTACTTTCCCTGTGCCCCGAAAACTAGCTAGCGTTGTAAGCTAATTAGCGGTCCGCGCTAGCTTCATTCAAGCTCCAAACACATTAGATTAGCATGAAAACGTCCCAGAGAATGATCGAGTGGGTACACATCTGTTATTAACCCGTCCTTAAGATGATTAAAGGCAAGACGGAGGCTCACTGACATACTTTAAAATATATTTCAGCATTTTGTTAATCGCTTAAAATATAAACAGAAGAATGTTATCATTGCAAAGTGTTCAAGCTAATGTCTTGTGTTTATTCCACAAGATTTATGGATAAGCTGTTTGATTTATAATTATTAGATTATTTTCAAATTTCACTTACCCTGCTGTGCATGAACATAGCTGTTCCTCAATTTGTGTGTTTCCAATTTGAATGGTCAGCGTATGAGGCGGCTCACATTATTGCATGACCTATACCTACCTATACTACCTTCAATTTTGATGAAATTATTTCTCTGTTTAATGTCATTGAAAATGTAATGTCTTTGGGTTTTGGAGTGTTGGTCAGACAAAACAAGCTGTCTGAAGAGTCACCTTGCACCTCGGGCCCTTGGATCTTGTGATGGGTATTTTTCACTTTTTCATTTTATTAACAGTTGACCAAAACAAATTGTCAATTTTACTAATCAAATAATAATGAATATAACTGTTAGTTGCAGTCCTAAACTAATAATATTCAGACCTCATACGACAGACTCTACAACATATTAATAAAGTACATCAATGGTGGCCATTTACATATTACTAGTGCATAAACTAAATTGTTGTTGATGTTTTGTGTATGTGAATGCGTATGCATTTATGTTTACGTATATAAACTAAATTGTTGTTGATGTTTTGTGTATGTGAATGCGTATGCATTTATGTTTACGTATATACACTTTTATATACAAACATATATATATATATATATATATATATATATATATATATATATATATATATATATATATATATATATGTACACAGTAGTCCCTTGTTTATGGTTACCTTCAGCTTTGTTGTTCTTGTTGTCAGCCATACTGTATGTCCATTAAAGCATGATGCTGATTCAGATTCAGGTTTTTGCTATTTTTGATTCTGAAAAGTGCCAAAAAGATAACATAAAATGTATTAGTTTAAAAATAAATAAATACCACACATTTACAAATATGATGCAATACAAAATCACTTAAAAGAGAATAATGTGGCTAATGTAGCTTCACGTACTTTTAAATAGCTCCTCCCAAACTTTGTGTGTGTGTTTAAATCCCCTGTCCTGCGCTCTGATTGGCTGGCTGGGGTTACAGGCCCTGATGTTCAGGCATTTAACATCTGGGAGAAAAGTGAGCCGAGCTGGGCGTGGCACAACACAAAAGCTCGAACGATTAACCAATCGGAGACGACACGATACTAATGTCGCTTTGTGATTGGATGGAACGCCTGTCAAACTACAGCGCAGGGGGCGGGGCCTCAGCTGCTCCTGAAGTGTTGTGATTTCAGTCTGGCTCCAGTCTTGTCACAGTAGTGAGGGGCGCCTTTTCGCTCTGCTGTGGCGCTCTGGGATTACTAACCGTTTACCGAAGAAACTAACGCAAGCTAAAACTAACAACTCTGCCTTCTTCACCGCGACTTTACCGCTTCAGTATCTTCTCTGAGAGACAACGACGGCTTTTTCTTTCCACACTGGACGTAAGGAAACAAAGGTAAGAAGTGGCTCGCTTGCTAGTGGAGGACTTTAGCGATGCTGCGGCAGCAGCTGCATTTACTTTGCTCATTAGGAGTCTGATGCTCCCACGTTTGCCACAGCAGAGATATTATTTCATAATTTTACTATTTACAGAGCGTTCAACCCTCTGCATTAATTTCATTCACGTAAACGCAACATTTCTGTTTTATGAGCCTAAACTCTTCCCCAAGTTGAATTTGGGGTCCGGAGAAACCGCTTGTTTTCTCGTTTCCTCGTCTGTGTTTTGGTCATTTCTACGGTTTACGTGCAGTTTAGTGTCCCAAACATTTCTACACTAAGGGTGACAGCAGAAAATTACGAGCTGACGTTACACTGATTTTGCAAGCTTTTTGACAGTTTATTATTTATTGTCCTCCGCAATGTGATCGGGCTTTGACACACACTGCACATATTCTCAGATCTATAATGCTTCGTGCAAATGCCTCAATGTACCAAACCTGCAATACTCAAAATCATGTTTCCGCTCTCTGTTGACTGAGTCTTCAGTAACTTATCACGAATTAGCAACTGATAACGTGTCTCTTTGAGTGGCGTCTTTTCCGAGGACACTAATTTAATGTGGACACCAGCGGAAGCAGGCCAAATTTGTTTACTCAGATTTGTTTGTGCAAAGCAAAACATAAAATGGAATGTGCCCCCTTTTTACTAACTGGTAACGTTAACAAATACATTTTGAGATTGGGAGGGTCTATAGAAACTAGGGCACTGTTCGATTATATTGAAGCGACACACACTCACTTTGCATAGATGTTTTTTTTTTCTTTTTTTTTCTCTTGCTAATCATGCTCTCTTCATCTGCAAGTTTTGTCTTAAAGCCAAACTGAGGGAAAACGATGAGCTCATTATTCTAACAGGTTTGTGCTTTTGCACGCAGAGTTTTTAGCAGCGATCTGTATTGGATTTCTGTATTGCCTACGATGCACAAAGAGATTAGAAACCTGTGTTTTTCCTCTCATGAGATTCCTCTCACGAGCCTCTGGCGGTTTATTTATGTTGAAATAGATGCTCGGAGCTGCTTTTGAGCCATCCTGCAGAAGAAGGGACTATGATTTGTCTCAGCCTGTTGTGCATTAGCCCTCCCGTTGCCCTCAGTGGGTGTTCAGTTTCACTTGAGGCTAAGTACATTTCAGCAATAAATACACCTATCCTATGCACAAACAGAGACAGACTACACCATTACTTTTGTCGATCTTGGTCTGTTGCAAGGCAATATGTGCCTTCTTGCCTGACTCAAAGGCAGCCCGCATGGTCCTGTTCTTTCTCTCTGATCTATCCCTAGCCTTGCAAAAGTTTTGCAGGCATTTAAAAAGGTATGTTCAGCTTAAGGGGTACATTGCCTTGATTGAACAGTAAAGACAACTCTTTTTTTTTTTGCTCGTTCAGAATGGGCCTCTTGTTTTGGCTGTGTGGAGGGAAAACCTCATGCACTTCCTGTTCCAACCCAGTCAGCTGTCTAAGTGGTAACAGTCTGGTTGGATCTTGTGATTTTCTTTGGTTTTGCCTTGTCCCTGCTCATCTCGGCTGCTGCAGTGATATCATAGGACAGGGAGGCCGCTGATGGCTTGCGGTTTCCTACCGCAGTTGTACAGTGGTACTGTGACTTAGCACTCTGTGCTGCTCGGAGGACATCGCAGCGTGGTTCCAGGTTATTTTATTTGACATGTTACTGGTCTGCTGACAAGGAGAGGTGCTGTTTCCCTGCAGGAGGAGTGAGATGCTCCTGTGTAGTGTGAGATTGAGTCTGAAACCTACCAGCATGTCTGTCTGCACTCCTACTTATACTATATATATATTGCATACAAATCTATATTTGACCCTCCTTTTGTTGCGGCCTCCCACGCTCACAAATGATTAAATCCTCTCTGTTTTTCTCCTCTTTATTTTTTATTTTTTTAACTCGACACCATTAGGAAAGTCACATTCCGCTGACGGGTGATTTTGTCGTAAATGTGTGAGAGAGAACAAAGTACCAGCGTACATTTATTTCCTCGTCACCTCTGAAAATTGCTTGCTCTTCATCCAGCTCTCATTTCCAGGCCCTGATAGGTCCGTCGCTCAGTTAGCATGGTTAATGGTGCATTTAGCCCAGTGTGTAATTTTATTTCCGATTTCCATTTCGGCACTTGCTTTTAGTTTGAAATGACAAGAGGCCCCCGATGGAGGGGCCCTGCATGTGCAGATGGCATTGTCCTAATGGTCCTCAGGGTAATGGGGTTTGAAATAGGCTCCTAACCAGCGACGGTGGCCCTTGGGGAACGTTCAGCAGGCCTATTTCCATTTTCATCGTCAAGATAATGTGCTCAATATCTGAACATAGCTACATATATCACTCATACACACACAGTCTGCAGTTTGGATTGGTCAGAGTAAAACAACCGAATTTCAGTGGTATACACAAAGACACGTTACATTAAATCCACAGGCGAACTTGAAGTCGCTGAATGACTCATTCCCCCCCTCATTTCAAGCTCAGTGGAACTTGAGAGCATTGGATGATAGTTTTTGTGCCATTGTTGTTGCACGTCGACAATAGTGATTTGTCTGAAGTGTCTCCGAACTCAAACACACGGCGACATTGTGCAACTGGCGATGTCTGAGGAATGGGCCGGTGCAGTGCCGTGCTTCAGGAAGCAACAGTTAATCTCAGCTCCTCATCCGCAACATATGGGACTTTGTTTGGCCCTGCACCTGATAGAGGCACCGGTCTGTGGCACCTCATATTTCATTTTGATAATGGCTGGTTACCCGTGGCAACTGGGCAGCCAATGAGAAGCCTGTTTCTTGAAGTACATAGTGAAAAAAGGAGAAGAGGGTGGATTATGAGGCTGTGCGCTCCCAGGCTATGTCCCTGCACCCTCCCTCAACATTTCCCGGCTGCTTGTGTCCAGTGAAGGATGTGGGACCCCTGGGGAGTGAATTATTACCTGTCAGCCCCACAGGCTACCATCATCCATAATCCAGGGCTGACACAGCACAGGCTGGTCCAGGCTATCTGCTGAGACCATCGGGCCTTGGCCTTCAGGTCTGGCCCCGTTTGGCCACAGCTGGTAAGAAATCACATTAACATGTTGCATCAAGCGTTACAAATGCATAGGTTAAGGATAGCAGGCAGACCTGCCTCGTGCCTTCTGCAGCGGGGCTGAAGTGGGTCCTCCATCACTGTCCCGACTAGATGTGGCTTTTCCCCCAGTAATTTTCAGCCCCTCTTCCAACTGGGTAGAAACAACTTCTTTACTGTGCTTTGAGGAAAAGTTTTCCTTCATACTTTTGCTGATACAGTGCACGATTTCTCCCAGATATATTGGCCCTCGTGAGTTTGAGTTCATTTAGAGATTGCCTGTGGCACATACATAATTTATACTGCCATTTTAGTTACATCTGTTTCTGTATTATTGTTGCACCGTTGTGGAAGTAAAGGTGAATACAGTGGATGTTTTCAGCACTGACAACCTTTTCTCCCACTAGTCCAATCATTAGTTATTGGATTTGAATCCTTGGCAGGCTTGTAATTATTTTTGATTCCAAAAACAGGCGTGCAGTGGCTTACCTCCTGTGGTCCTGGTGTGGTTAGTGCAGGACTGGAAATTATAGCCAAGCTGATGAGTGTGTAAATTTTGGGAGGAAAAGCTTTGAGTTCAGTAAAAGGCTAGAGGAAAGGAGAGGGAGGAGAAGAAAAAGATGGCGGGAGGCGGCGGACCACAAACTGGACGAGTGACAGGCTTCGGTCCGTCCATCCAGACTGGCTGTCTTCCTGCGGTTTTGTCGAGCTGTTTTTCAAAAAACGTTAACCCCTTGTCGAACATGGACTTGGGCTCCACTTGCCAACCCGCCACGGCCACAAGCAGCACAGCAGGAAAAGTGGATGACTGTCTGGTTATGCTTCATGAAGCACAGTGGATGGAGTCCAGCAATTAGAGAGGAAAATATAACCTGTAACTTCCAATGTCAGCAAATTACCCCAGATGTATACTTTTAGGCCAGAGAGGGTCTTTTTGTCGCCTGAAAGAATCTTGGTTAATAATTAAAACCTCAGATGCTTTCAAGACATTTTTGTTTTACATTACATGTCATTTAGCTGACGCTTTTATCCAAAGTGACTTACAATTGCTATATAAGCAACTAGGGGTTAAGTGTCTCGCTCAGGGACACATTGGTTGATGTATCGCAGTGGGAATCGAACCCAGATCTCCCACACCAAAGCTAAGTGTCATATCCACTGTGCCATCACCACCCATTATTATTTCTTTGTAAAGTCATGTACTTGGGTTTCTGTGTTTTGTTTAAAAAAGAAAATCTGAATTCTGCAGTCAGTCATAATACTTGTAGATTCATGCTTTTTGGCTCCCTCCCTCCTGCATCAGTTGCCCTTTTTAGATGAAGCGGAGAGTAGTCAATATATATCCACAATATAATATCATAGACACACACACACACACACACACACACACACACACACATACACTCTTTGATTTATGTAGCAAGGGGGCTGTGTGTGCTGCCCACAGGGCAGCTTGGAAGGAGCATGCACAACAAAAAGAATCTCTCTTGAAAGGAAAAAGAATGACTCATCCAAAAAGGAATCCTTGTCATTTTTCTTGCATATTTTTTTTTATGTGAAGAAGTAGCTAATGCGGCTTCATATGTGCATGGATTTTCATCGTTTTAAAGGATTATTTGCTGATGACTAAGCGCGACGATCTTCCAAAACTCCCATTCAGCCGCGTCACCCACAATCCCCCAGAATCCTGTTTATTTTAAAAACCTTAACGTTCAGTAGGATAATATTAACTCCCAAAAGATTAAGATGAAACAGACATCACGACACACTCCCCTGTCGCCATCATGGAGAGTATTGGAACATCACTTCCCCTCCAAATCCACTTCGATTCTCCTCGCTCTCGTGTTTAATAGGAGGAAGTGACTGAAATAAGGAAACAAGTGTCTCTGTAAATAGCCTCTGGCCATACCAGTTATTGATTGTTGAACTCTTAAGTTGGGTGGGGTGGGGGGTGGTGGCAAAAGTGCATTGGTTTGTTGCTCCAAATGATGTCTAAATCACTTCATAATAAGTGCCGACCTCCAGAATCATTGATTAGCCAGCCGGGCTGGAAGTGGATGCAAATCACCCCCTTGACTTTCCAATCTCCCCTTCTTTCTTGCTGGTAGAGGAGAATTAGATGCTACTGTGAAAGTTGTTTAAAGGTCCTATGACATGCTGCTTTTTGGATGCTTTTATATAGGCCTTAGTGGTCCCCTAATACTGTATCTGAAGTCTCTTTTATATAGACCTTAGTGGTCCCCTAATACTGTATCTGAAGTCTCTTTTATATAGGCCTTAGTGGTCCCCTAATACTGTATCTGAAGTCTCTTTCCCGAAATTCAGCTTTGGTGCAGAATTACAGCCACTAGAGCCAGTTCCACAATGAGCTTTCCTTAGGACGTGCCATTTCTGTGTCTGTAGCTATTGAGGAGGAGTGTGGAGGTGTGGCCTTGACCAACTGCCACTTTGCCGGTGCCGGTTGGGGATGTGATGAACAGTGGCAATAATAGTCACAAAGATAATGGAACAGTGACTACAAATGGTAGTCGTAGTAGTTCATGTCATAGGAGGGCACTGCAGGGCGTTACAGGATGTAGCGTGGCACAGCAGAGCATAGCAGGACGCAGCAGGGTTCAGCAGGACGCAGCAGGGCACCGCAGAGCGTAGCAGGGTGTAGCAGGAAGTGCAGCAGGACCACGGCGACAGCTGCAACCAAGATCTTGGTGCCATCCTAATCCAAGGAAATATGCTGGGCGAAAAAAAAACATAAGGACTCCGGGGAGTAAACTCCCCAGAACTGAGTGAATTGGTTGTTCTTGATATTGCTTATGCCCTTAACAGCAATAAAAGGAAAATGTACTGAAACTGACAGTATAAATCTTGTCACCAACCTAATTTAAGTCATTTATGTTCTCTAAATCAATTTCAATGTCCCCTAACCAACATGTGCTGAGTCATAATTTGGAAATAATGGCTCAAATGTTTACAGGACTTTGGCGTCAGTATGTGCCTTGCCTTTTTTGTTAGTATTTTATATCCATCTCTGGCTCTTTTAATCTACATTTTGTCAATTGCATTATCATGAATATACACAAGTACTATATCTCAATATATTGGTAACGTTGGTAACTTTGATCCATATTGCCTGACTCCACTGCAGCATTACCTTTTTTTTTCTTTTTTTTTCTCCCCATCTTCATTGCTGAGTTGTTGCTGTGAGGTTTCTACGCTTCGTTTCTCAGAGATTGGCTTTCAATCAAGCTGTGCGGGCGGCACCATAACGTCCATTTCCTTGGTTTTTCAATTTGTGAAGTTTTGGTTTCTGTTAGTGGACTTATTTTCTTTGCCTGCCCAGCCACCGTGGCTATCACAGCTTGTACTAACAGCCCAGTTACTCTCCTATTTCCTCCAAAGAAACGGCTGTTGTTGCTGCGAGAAATGTAACCATCCATCTTTGTGCCAGAGGTTATTTCCCTGGAAAGACCCACCAGACACCCAGGGCCTCTCACCGCCTCTCTCTGATTTGGTGTACGCTCTTAGAAAAGAACGTTTGGCACAGCTGACATTTGTCTTGTTTTCAGCACAAGACATTATAACTGAGGTGTGTCGCCTCAAATCGGAGCATATCTCATCCCGAAAGAAACACAGGTCTGTTGAAAATGTTGTTTTTTTTGTTGTTTTTTTTTAATTGGCTGCATATCATGAGTAAAACAACACATCCTGGCTTTGTTGGCAGTTGTGAGACAACTGTCACCAAAGGCAGGATGTGTTGTTTTACTCATGATATGCAGCCAATTAAAAAAAAAAAAAAAAAAATGGAATGATGAAATTGAGAGAAAACGAGGTTGATCCAGACATGATAGAAAAACAGGTTGGCTTCATCTATGTTGGCGGATGGTGCCTGAGAATCTGCCGTCAGCCACGTCTATTTTGGCACAATTCTGTTTTTAGACTGTTTGTTAGTCTGTTGTTTAAACACAAGCGAGTTGGACAAACTTCTCTGCCAGACGTTTAATTCAGGGTTGATTTAAGGAGTCAGCTGCACGCCTAAGCCCCTGCTTTGTGCAATTTTAAGATAAAACTTTCTTTTATGTAGTTTTAATACAGGTAATCTTGTGAAGGCTGCCTGGAGAAAGCCTGAGAGTTGAGTGTGAATGGGCAGCAGTCGAGTTGTGACACTAAACGATCTGCTGAAGTTTAGACCAGAATTAGAGCTGCAAGTAATGATTATTTTTATTATAAATGGATATGTCTGTTACTTTTTGATTCATTGTTCATGAAATGTCAAAAATTATGACAAACGTCTATCACAAGTTTCTACAGCCTAAAGTGCTGTCTAATATTTCTGCTTTTGATTGACCTGATGCTGAAACAATTAATAAAGTAAATAATACATTTTAAAGTACCTTGAGTTGCACCCGTGTATGTATAAATAAAAAATTTAAAAAATTGATTGACAATAAAACAGTTTCAGATTAATTATCTGTCGACTTGGCTCACTGGTCTATTTTCTGGAAATTGGCATTTTACATTATTTTACATTTAGACCAACCGATTAATCACGCTTAGTCGATTAATCAATAATGAAATTAATCATTGGTTGCAGCACTGCCTGTAATGTACACAGATTATAGTAAAATATATAAAAGTAAGGTTGGGCGATGATATTTGATTAGATGTCTCTGATTGTGTTTGAAAAAAAACACTTTTTTTTTTTCGTTTGTTTTTGCGTTTTCCAACGTTTTAAATTGTGAAATGTTTCTTCTTTACATTTTCAGCGCTTATTTCTACGTCCCATATTTTCTGATATAACACCAAAATTGAAAACGGGTCAATTTGACCTGAAGTCAACACAAGGGTTAAGAGATTTTGGCATAGTGAGACTGATGGAATATCAGATTAGTATTATTTTTTTAGGTTTCTCTTTTGATAATCGGTTGCACAAGCAATTGTCTGGCTTGTCACATCTTGCCTAAAGCAATTAGGCTGACTGCATGGGGGGGGTGCTGCTGCTTAGTTAGCCTACAATAGAAGTAATTCGGAGTTATGATCATGTCTCATTGTTGCTTATTGGAGTTTTTCAAAATGAGAATTTTTATGGTCCTGAAACATGAAATGAAGCAGGAAATTAAAAACCTAAGATAAGCCTCTTTTTTTCTGTCCTCTTCATCCAAAGCTGCTGTCTTCACACAGTAATGCCCCATCACATCCCATTCCTGCTCCGCACACGCTCACAAGGTGACAGGTATTCACATATTTCATTTAAGTGTTCAGAGAAAATGCTATTTTATTTTCCAGAGAGTTATCACACGTCTTTTGAAAAACAAAATGGGCTCTCCTCTCAGCAGGGTAATGTGACATGCATACTTTTAGCGAGGGACCTAACTGCATCTAATTTCCAAACTTTCCAAAAATAGCAGAGCCGTTTGACCTTGTTGCTTGAAAAGTTGACCAAGTCCCGTCGTAACTTCTGCACTGCACACACTTTGAATGGACCGCGTGAAGTTGAACCCTGCAAGCTCTCGTTTTAGGTGAAACGTTCATTGGTGGTTTTATAGATTAGGTTTTATATCCGATAGGATTCCCAACTCTCCTTCTCCCTCAGGCTCTTTATCCGATTTCTTATGCATGCACCCTGTGCTCTGCAGATAGGAATTGTGGCTGATTTTCCGCAAACAACACTGCATACCCCCGTGCTCAAATCTGGAATGTGTTAAATTTAGCCTAGGATATGCCGTGCTTTTTCTTTTAAGGTTTAACTCTGAATCCCTGTGCGTGTATGAAGTGTTTTACCTATGTGCAAGCATTCAGAAGTGGATTTTGGCTGTTTATAATCTATATACTCTCACGCTATTATTTGTGTATATTTTAGTGGTCACCATATGTGCAGTGAATATTTGGCTTGGACACGGTCTAAGATAAGTGTGCTCGCCTACACTTGGCTTGGTCATTTCCCTCCATTTCTCAGAACTCTGGGCTTGTTTCCATCGAATCAAGGCTATTTTTAGAGAGAGAGAGAGAGAGAGAGAGAGAGAGAGAGACTTGAACGGTTCAAAATTGATGCAAATAAATAATAAAAGAAACTTTGTTAAACGATTTATATTTTTGATTAAACAGTGTCACAAAATTGTGAATAATATGAATCCCAACATCCAAGAGGCCAAGGTCACATCTTCAAATTTCTTGTTTTGCCTGACCAAAACGCTACGATATTAATTCAAAATAATGAAAAGCTGAAAATACTCACATTTAAGAAGCTAAAACCTGAATAACTACACAATAATTAAAGCCTTATGAATTATTCAATGTCCATTGACTAATCTTTTAATCGCCAGCGCCACAACATCTTTTGATTTCAAGAAATCAACTCCCCTCTCATCCACAGCCGCTACATCTCAGACATGCAGCTGGCGCAGGCCCGCTAAAGTGCATTGTTTTGACTAGACCTGAACGCTCCTCTGAGAAGCTAGCGCTAATGGCAGTCCCTCCAGGATTTCGCAACCTTTTTTTGAGATTGTTGCGGCCCAAAATGCCTGATTTTGCAGGAGCTTTTGATAAAAGTTGCCATGTCTTTTTGTATTTCTCTTTTTTTTTTTTTTGTATACTACTTTAAAAATAAAAGGAAACTTGTTTCGGGGAGAATAACATTTCTCTGGGCTGAGTTTTCCTAGTAACCTTACCAAAAAGGCTCAGGATGCTGCCGATATTGGTATAATATGAAAATGGCTGGTGGATTTAAGACAAAAATTATAGTTTATTGAATGAATCAGATTTGAACACATCAGTCAGTGGCTTATAGATCTTTACATTGTTAGTTAATTTCCTAACCTGGGCTGGGACACACATTCTTACGGTTTGATAAAGCACTTATTGGACTTTAACTTATCATTGCACTCACAATATCCACATATAACCTCCACCGTGTGTGTTTGTGTGCGTCATTTTAAAAGGCTAACTGAGAAATCATTGGACCCTTTTGCAATTATGTAAGCACACAATGTAATCTGAAAACTGCTGCCCTGATTAAAAAAAACAATGCAACTGATCTCAGCTGGTATTCTGTCTATAATGGAGTGGAATGGAAATTTCTGAGTGACCCCAAACTTTTGACCGGTAGTGTATATATATTACTGATCTCCAGTCAGTAACGAAACAAAAATGCAGAAAATAAAAGGAGAGAGGGATCTGCCTGTACCTCTTTGAAAATATTTAGGTAACTCAAAGTTAAATGTAATCACTGTCTGAACATTAATATCAAAATATTAATCGTGATTATCTCTAGTCAGTAACCGCAACACACAACGCAGACTAACGTGCAGTGAGTATGGCACTACCAGCCGTAGTGATCCTGATCACAACGGAAGCAATTTCTCACCATTAGCAACTCCCGCTCCGATCCAGCTCCGGTCAGTGTACTTCATACTCTCATCAAACCTATCACCAAATCCGCCTTTTTTCATCTTAAAAACATCTCCAGACTCCGGCCATCACTCTCTGACTCCGTGGCAGAAACCCTCATATGGTTTCATGAAAGGCGCTATATAAATAAGTTATTGTTATGGTTCTCAATAGCTCACAGGTTTCTTTTGCTAGGAAAACCAGCATATCCACTTTTGCTGGTTGAGATGACGAGCGAGTGCAACTCACTATATTCCCTCCGGTGCTAAACGGACGCTCTGTGTAGCTGTGAAGCCAGGCTTGGTGACCGTACTAAGGGGCATCATGTCTTTGACGATGAACTCCTTTACTGCTTGAGTCATTTCCTCGTTCCGTTTTAAAGTACGTTCATATGGAGTTAATGTTAGGCTTTCAAACATTTCGCTGAGTGATGCCGGTCGGGTGGTATTTTGCTTACTTGACAAACTGGTGTTCGGCATTTTAGCCGTACAACTGTAGTGTTACGCCATGAGGTAGCAACTAGGGGTGCACGATTCATAAAATGTCACAATTCGATTCAATATCGATTTTTAGACTCAAGATTCGATTCAAAATCTATTTTTGATTCAAAAATGTCACTTTTTAAAAAAGAATTATTAAATATGAATCAATTTTTGGAATTCTATGAATCGATTTTGAATCGGTAGAGCTTGAATTGCGATATGAATGTGAATTGATTATTTTTTTTTGCACAACCCTAGTAGCAACGTTAGAATAGCAAGACTGTTTTGCACAATACCTGAAGCTGCGCATCATCATCATCATCATCATTTTTTTTAAACCAAAATGGTCCCACACAAGTGACATACTGTTCCTATTTGGGACTAAAGGTTCTGTCGAGCCTGAGGCCATTGTACAACAGGTCAAGGAACGGCGTAGCATTAGCGTGCCAAGTTGATGTTTCTCTGCGGCGTGCAGACTGCTCTGCTCTCGCGAGTCACGTGACCAAATGGCAGCCTTTGCGATTAGGAAATCGCGTTTTAACATATCGTGATATTATTGCAAATGCGATTAATCATTCAGGGACTGTAATGGGATCTCAGTTTTACAGTCCAGTAAGGCCGTACCAAACTCTCCCGGTGGTTTTAACTGTAGTATTTTTTTAGTCCAGAGTCAGGCTGTCCAGCGCTTTGCGCTGTTAAACTGCGTTAACCGCCGCCTCCTCTGGCTACTCCACGTAACTAGATACTGTAGGTTCTAGCTGCACTTTATCGGAGGTGGTTAGGTTAATTTTTGTGGACAATAAGCCACTACCATACTGGGATACTACCATATCAGCTGAGCAATAATAATAATTTCAATGAAATGAATGAATGTATGATTGACGTGAATAGGTCCCACGTGCACATTTAAAGAGGTTACTTCTAAAAAGATTGGACATGAAACACGTCTAGCACCTTGAATCTAAGTCAAAGTGTGAGATACTTAGAGATTCTGAGCCAAAATGCATGTATGAGTGTATAGGCCGCATCTGATTCCGCATCTGATGATCAATATTGGCAGTGTTGAAGCATGTTATCGTAATTTAAACATCTATTGCGGATGAAAGGGTTTCAAGCCTTTTGTTGACAAGATCAGAGTCAAACCGTGATCCTCCAAACATGAGCACAGTCTCAGAAATAATCGCTGATGATAATTTTAACCGTAATTGTGTGTGTGTGTGTGCGCGCGCGCGGATGACTGCTCAGGGCTTGAAAACATGTTCATTAATTTATTTCGAGGCTGTTACTTTATTTCCACCAAGAAAGGGACACAAACGCAACAAAACACCTCCCACTCTGTCACACGAACCACTTCCCTGGTCCAGCGAATGAATCCTCAGCAGCTGTTTGATCTCTCTTCTTTGCTTTCCTCCCTGCCTCCACTATCTCTCCCTGAGGGGCAGTTTCTAATGACTGGCGGCATGAAAACCAACTCAGGGTAAACAAAGCGCCCACCGCCAAACCACGCTATTACTTTAATGTCACAACTCTCATTGACAGGTAGCTAGGTGAAAGAATGAGGGGGCAACACACTCACATTTTCACTCTTAGGCCATGTCTGAAGCTGACAGTAGCCCTCCAGCAAAACACAGTCTGCGTTGGAGTGGGCCTATTGCTACAGGTAACAAGAGGAGGAAATGTCAGGAAGTCCAGTTTGCAGGCTATCATACACCAAGGCACTGGACAGCTGTTTATACTCCTTTTTTAAGGTTTGAGGCAGTGTATATTCATATTGTGACTTCATTCCCGGGTGATGTGACCAAAAATAATGACAATACTTTTGCAAATTTACAGACTGACAAAATAACAAATGTAAATTTGATCATAGCTTACTTTAACTACAAGTTGTCAATAATATACATATGCATGTAAAACACCATAAAAAGCCTTAGAACACATCATGCTTTGTGTTCTAAAAAGTTGTTGAAAAGTCTTTACCCACCACACACGCAAACAAAGTCATATGGTTCCAAGTCAAGCTTTCACTTGTCTAAAAAAGTCACTCAGTTACTCATTAAATTCAAATGTCTGCATTACTGGCATGTCGGAATGGGGTAAAATATAGGGCAACAAACAAAGTTATGGTCACTAACAAACCAGATTTCCAGTTATTGGTTAATAGTACCCTAGATAAGTAGACTTTCACTCACTGTCTCTGGCAGCCATCACCATAAAGTCTAGGCCTATGTATTCTTAAGTTTACGTTACGAACTTGTACATTTAATATTAATGAATGATGAAGTCCTGATCATCCTAGAACAATTTCCAAAGCTGTACAGAATAGTTGGACGCAAGGGATGCAGAATTGCATTTAATCAAATCTCTTGTGAATCTCATTTAACCAGCACCAGCACGCCCACCATGATCTGGCGCACCTCCTGCCGCGCGCTCCACTCCGGTCTTTGCCACTCGTCAGTCAAAGCCCCTCTGATGTGAAAATTAAATGCGTAAAAACGAGAGAGACTAACTGCTCTGTGACCAACATGTGCGGGAGGCACAGGTCAGATACTGCGACGAGGAGGTCCATTCACCAGGACAATATTTTTAATTAGGCTATGTTCTTTTAATTAACCAGCCAGCATAATGTCTGTGTCCATTTGTCACCCCGGCTTTGCTCAGGCAGAGCTCGGTGAATATACCCTCTTTTGTCTCCTCGCGGTTCCAGAGGTCCCTGCTTCCTATTATGTTTCCTTATTCACCGAAATGTATTTTTTCTTCTCCCCTTTTAGATTAGCATGATAATACCCCATGGAGGGGAGGGAAAGTGGCGTAGAGCTATTGCGAGACTGCTCATCAGATTCACTGTGTGCAAGGCCGTGGTTATTATCATACTGAATGCACCATGAGTTAAACTAACAGCCTGAATTCTGACTTTTATCTCTAATATCATAGACCGACTGTCAATTGCATAGGGAGCACAATGGCAAATTATGGGTTATGTCTTGCTCTTTGGAGTCTGGATCTTTCCCCTGATTAATTACGCTATGCTAATTCTGCCCCCTTATGCACTTCCCATGACAGAAACAAGACTTCCCAACTGTTCGTATGTCAGAGAGTTGGGTGAATAAATGTGTTTGCATACTGGCGGCACCCACGAAACTCGAGTGCATCGTCTGTTTTCTCCCCACCGCTCTGGGGCGTTGAGGAGGGGGGGGGGGGGGAGGCTCAGCTGGCGCTTGTAGCTGCGTTTCCAGAAACGGGGTTGGATGCAGGTCAGGCCACCTTGAACTCCTCAGCTGGATTTATTGTGGTGAAGGTGGACAGGGTCAGGTCGAGCCCTCCCCTCCTCTGCAACACGAGGACTTTGTTAGTGTCGGACATAGAGCAGACACTGGCGGCAGCACAGACAAATCCCTGTCACGCTCTCTGAGAAGGACCCTGCTGGGGTCGGAGGTCATGTGTTAAGGGGGGCGTCTCTGTGGCATGACCTGAATACTGATTGATTTTCTTGAGTGGGTGTCAAGGGAAGGAGGCCCTGCCTGGTGATCGTAAGGAGGGGTTAAGTCACTTACCCCTACCCCATGTGGCGATTTGGAGTAAGGGAATGTGATCCAAAGGAAAGGGGAAATACACTCGGAGTCCCAAAATGCCTGACTCCTCCGCTCGACTGTGTACCTCAGCGGGTGTGTGTTTTCACTTTCCCTGAAACAAGACACTCTACCACATGTGTTCCTTTTAATAGGCAGCTGAGTGGAGAAAGGGCAGGAGTGTGGTATGTTTGCCAGATGATCACTGGGTTGTTGGCATTTGGTGAAAAGATGGAAGAGACCCCAAGCCTATTAGTAGTTGTTCAAGAATGCACAACCATTGTGGCCATTGACCGATCAATATCAATAGTCCAGTTAGTGCAGTTCAAAACATTTCACAGGTGACTTACAAGCTAAAGGGAAATTCCATTTTCATAGAAGCAGGGTTTTATTTTTGTAGTTTTGGCCATCGTTTCTAGCTGTAATAACTACTTTGCACTAACCGAGTTAATTGGTAAGATTTGGGAACACAGTGAGAATGCTAAAAAGGACTTTGAAAGGGCAGAAACTCAAGCAGTCAGTCACCATACAGGTCAGGACAGGTTTTAAACAACGCCTGTATTTGCATGAGAAAACAAAGGCAAGTGGTAGTACACGTATCACCCAAACTGACAATTTCAATATCCATCATAGTTTACAGACTGACTTTGTGGTTCAGCTTTGACCTAAAATACATACTGTAGTAAATTTCTGCTGTACAGTGAGGGATTATGGCAAACCTTTCGGGTGCACTCACTCTCTGTTGCCTCCAAATAAAGTGGTTTAGATAGTCTGACTAACCTGTTTACAATCTTTTTGATCGTCTGACTGCTCGCGTTTGTTGCCCCATCTGACTTTATTTTAGCAATGTTGCAATGTTCCTAGATCTCAGCAATTACTTTGGTAAATACAATGTGATCACATCCGAAAGGTATAAGACTCCAAGCAGTAGTAAACTGTGATTCACCTACGGTCGAATGGTAGAAATATACTAATGTAAAAAAAAAAGCAAAAATATAGAAATACAAGGTTAAGATTCGATTAAAAATGCTGAAGTTGAAATAAAATGAGTGAAAACAATTAAAAAGACAATATGCAGTAAGTTTACCGTTTTTAGCCTTGACAGTTATATTTATTGCTTTTTACTGCATTTCTCCCCATGAAACTGTATGGAGCATCGAACCAAAGACTAATTGTTTTCTTTCAGGGTCATTTTTTTTTTTTTTCACTTCCAGCCAGTAAGCCACTATAATTTTATAAAATACGGTATTTTCTCAATAGTGCTTTTTCAGAATTGCTGCCATATCATGATATTTGAGCAGCAATCTTGGGCTCACACGTGTTTAATTTTGATGAGTTTCCAGAGGACAACTATAATTATGAATAACAGGTTTGTCCATATCGAGTATCTGCAATGGCAGGATGCCATTTAAATGTCTCACATCTCCTCAAGTGAAATAGAAAAAAGGTCACAAATAAGACTGAAATAAAGAGCTCATCATCACCCTCAAACCTGAATTATCCATATCAGGGTGGCGGTGATATTTGAAGCAGATTTCTTTTCTGCTTGAAAAAGCACTAAACTTTTAGAGGCGTCATCGTGTCCTTTTGCTGAACTGCTGAATAAAGACATTTACAAGTCTGATATTAAATCGAGCTCTAATCCAGACCGACTTGACTTGATCCATAAAATAGCCAAAATTGTGTGTTTGGTTGCAGATGTTGATCTCAGCCTTCAAGCTTTTAAAGCTTACTTTCCAGCACATATTCTATTTTGGACCGTGCCCCTTGCAGCATTGCAATATATCTGCGTCTCAAGCCCAAAAAATTATTTGGATTACAGTTTGCTAGAATTCATGAATGTCATTGAACAAAAGAAAAAAAAAATCAGCATTTAGGAAAGTTTTAAATCCAACCAATAGAAAAGAGACCCATAGTAGTCTCGCTTTGCCAGACCTTCCTCCACAGCGCTGCGCAGGAGGGTCTGGCGAGTCCACACAGCATTCTGGGATGGGAGAAAAACGTGCTCTGGTTTGTTGGCATTTCTTTGAACCAATCACAGTCGTCATGGGCGGTGCTAAGCTCCCCACAGAGCCGCTGCAAAATGGCCTCGGGAAGGAACTTGTTTTGGTGGAACGTGTACGTTCAAAAGTTGTTTTAGTCGTGCAACAGAAAACTCAGATTTTTTTTTTTTTAACCTGCAGAGATCTGAGGAGCAGTTAACCATAGTCCTCATAAATCGACCGGAGTTTAAAATTCTAACACAAAGAAAGCGGAGGGAAACTGACATCGGCTTATCCTGCGGCACCGGCGCAATCCCGGAAGTGGAACGTCGTGGATGTAGACTAGAACTGTAGCAACACTATTCCTGTGGCCACAGAATACGTTCTTTTATTTAAGGCTTGCTAAGAAAAAAAAAGAAGAAATAAGAGCTGGAGAAGAAAGGTTTGTAAAGTGGCTGACCAGTATAATGTAATGGTCTTGAGCTTCGGATGATCTCAAGAAGCTTTTTCTAACGTTGATCCTCAGACCAGATGGGGCGCCCTGGAGTTTTGATCTGGGATAATGAGCGACATAATCTTCCTACAGTGGGCTTAGTTGATTAATCAAACTGGCTAGGAACTGTGCGTGAGAGTACAGGGTGAGATGTTTTGAATATATATTTCCCTCTAGCCTTTTTTTTTTTTTTAATTTTTTTTTTATTTGCCATGCAAACCCCACCCAGCTGGTACTATTAATGTATTCAAATAGACCGTTAATAACAAGTGCTGCTCGACACAGGGCTAATCGTTCCTTCCCTGCATTCCTCTGAACACATGTTGTGTATTCTTGCATTATTAATGGGAGCTGACATAAACGGAGAGGTTGCGTTAACATCTCCTCTCCCACCGTCTTGTATCCATTTACCAAATCAATAAAACTGATTCCGTGATTAAGTGTGAGGTTTGAAGAGTTGATGCATCCATAAACAATTCTGCAGATTACATTGGCTAAGAGCTCGAGGTAGCCTAAGAAATCAAACGAGTAAAACATTCGCGCCAACGGTTCGGAGGCCAAGCATTGATTAAATTACGCTCTACGTTGTGGTTCCAAATTGTGTGTTTTTAAATTGAAGGATTGTGGACTGTGTTTCTGCATTTCGTCAGGAGTTGAGTCCGAGCCCAGGCTGGACCCGAGTATTTAGGGCAAGGGAATCGTTTCTTACTTTGCATTCTCTTCGCTTGTTCAGGACAAATTAAGCCAACACTGTACAATTCAAAATGTAACTTGGGTTGTTTGGAGTTTAAAATGTTCTTTGTAAGCACCATTCCTCACACAATGGCATTGGATTGTGAGGCTTGCAAAATCTGCAAGCTCTACCTGCTAAATTGCAAGTGGATGATGATGGAAGACACAATTCTAGCAGATGGCCAGCTGATCCACGTCACTGAAACCCTTCTTGGTTTTGCTATAAAGCACAAACACATTCTAATCACAATGCATTTAGGGGCAATTTGTAGTCTGGGAACTTTAAGTGCCTCAGAGATGGTCTGGAACCTTTTGTTGAGCCTGCACTGGAATTTGTTTTCCTCCTAGGCCTTATCTGCCCTTTTGATGTTTTGTTTTTCCACAGGCAGTACTGTAAATTCGGAGCTGATCTGTTAGAGTTTCTTCAAATGGTGAACACAAACCTTTGTCGATCAGCATTTCACTCCACCGAAACACGAAAATAATGACCACATAGGCTACCCAATGGTTTCACGCTATACCCAGGATAGGATATTGATACACAACCCAACAGCCACACTCTTCATCCAGGGGTTGCTGTCCTTTTGTCAAACCAAAGAAAAGTGAGCACGGAGGAGAAAAAATAAGATGGCGAACTGGCTTTGCTCCAACCTTAACTGAACCATCATCAGCATGTGGCTGCAAGCTGGTGTGTATGCTAATCCAGAGGGTGCTGCCTCTGCAAGTCTTCCTGGGCTCTGCTACTTGAAATGTGCTGGGCTTGAGGTCAAAACTTTCATCAGTATCTGTCAGAATTAGTCTTTGTGCAGGTCAGGATCCAACTATCTCATTCATTTCATAGCATCCCAAAAAGGCTTAATAAAAGATTATAGCCAATTATTGTCAGGTTGAGGTATGGATAAGCTGCACAGAACGTTGCTAACTCAAAGATGTTCCAGAAAAATGGTCAGGTTAATGAATCTCTAAAATTACGGTACAATTGCTTATTGTGATGTCTTTCTCAATTTGAATTTGGCACATAAACCCCTCTGAGATTACGCACAAGATTGGACCTTTGATTGCTTTTTTTTATGCTTAATGTCCAATTGAAAACTAATCAGCAGCGACTGTATGGAGCAGGAAAATAAATACATTTGCTATATGTCCGGGAGATGGCTTCTTCAAAGTCAAACAAAATTGCTTATCAAGCCCAGTGAGGTTGTCACTTTTTTATTTTATTCATTTGTTTTTTTTTTTACATATCAGCTTGCAGATTAAATGTTTTTTTTTGTAATATCTGATGAAGCTTAGTTTAGGTTTGTGCACTGGCAAGGTGAATACATTTTCCTGGGAGCAGATTACCAGAGCAGATTGTGAGCTGAGATGCCATCATCTGATTTGGCTAGTTTGAGCTCTTGGATTTGTCAAAAGATTTAGTTCACTTACTGCACAAGCAACCTGTTGTATCAACCATGTCTCTTCCCCAGAGTTCAAAGCAACACTTTTGTCACATTTTGGTTTTCCTGATGAAAGTGAACGGTAGACACGCAACAGTGTTGATAGTCTGCAATTATTATTACTAGATTGGACATTTAGAGTTCTTTGAAAAAAGATGCATGACTGCTCATAGAGGCTTCAGTTGCATCACTGTAAGCTGTCCTGCATTATGTCGCACAGAGACGGATGTAATTGTGATCCATTTCTTCTTCACAGACACACTGACAGCTGCTGTCTTCACCAGCCTGCACCAACCTGCTATACTTACCTGCTTGGTGGATCGCTGTTTGAAAGATAAGGTACAGTACAAATGCTGTTTGTTTTTGAAGTGGATCCTGTGTAATTAAGAGTTAAGGATTTGATTTAGGGAGACTTGGACTCTCTGTTCACTGGTCTTTCAAATGCAGTATTTAGATTGAATTGGATGTAATGTGACAGACTAAGGTCTGCTTTCAGGAGACGTCGACAGAGACAACTTAATTAATGGATGCCTTGTGAAAATACTGCTACTAAGGCAGCTTTTTGAATTGGATATTGTCTACTCAATTATCTTCTCATTTTTAATCAAATGTCAGGAATGAGCTTTTCAATATTTCGCACTTTTATGAAGTTTTCCCCCACCAAGGACAAACTTAGTTCAAAATTAGCTGATGCATTACATATGCATTGCAAAAAATTGGCTAAGTTGGAGCCACTGAAGCATCTGCTCACTGTCTATAATGCAATGTTGTATTGTTGAGTAACATGGGTCCTACATGAATGCACCTTTTGCTGCCAATTGGATGGGTTGTGGTTATTTCTGTGTTTTTTGTTTCGGTCTGAGCTTCCCTGATTTTTGCGGGAGCTTTTGTAAAAAAAAGAAAAGGAAACTTGTGTCCGGGAGAATAAAACTACTCTGGGCTGAGTTTTCCTAGTAACCTTACCAAAAAGGCTCAGGATGCTGCAGATATTGGTATAATACGAAAATGGCTGGTGGATTTAAGACAAAAAATTATAATTTATTGAAATGAATCAAATTTGAACACATGTCAATGGCTTGTAGATCTTTACATTGTTAGTAATTTCCTATACTGGCCTGGGACACACATTCATACAGTTTGATAAAGTACTTATTGGACTTTAACTTATCATTGCACTCACAATAACGAGCGTGGCTGTCCTCAATTTAGGTCATTGTGTCGTCTCCTCTCCGGTTTTTCCTGCATCCACAGTGTGTGTGTGTGTGTGTGTGTGTCAGTCGTGGGGGGGAACTGAGCAGCAGCCCCACCCGCTGCAGAGAGCCGACCGGATTGAAACAGCAGCAGCTTTCAGCGACTTTAGAGTGAAGAAACGTTACAGCGTACATTGATGTTAAAATGTATACAGGTTGGCAGGACAGTTTTGTTGGTAAATGTGAGATGTTCGAGTCATGAAGTCAGAACTCTTTATTATACAGTTATAGAGAAATACTTGAGATTTGAGACCATGTTTTTCATACTTGTTGTCTGTTTCTCTACTTGTAAGTCCACTACCATCTATCTACTCTATACATGCTATCAGTTGCATGTCCGTCTGTCCTGTCCCAGAGTTTTTTTTTAATCAAAATCAATGGTCTGAGGACATAGGGTGCCATATTCTGCACAGATTGTGAAGTTCAGGACAAACTTAAATAACTACATAAATAAGCTTGACCACTTACAATATTGAGTGATCTGTGAGTACATTGCATACTTATGAAGTGTACACACCTGTTTGAGGTTTTCCAGCCAGGTGAGCTCTGTTGTGAAAGTTGTCGGGTAGACGGAGGGGAAACAACTGCAGAAATGCGTCAGAAACCTGTAGAATCGCCAAGAAGTTATAGTGTCTGGCCGGGCATTTCCCCAGTGAGCTTGAATGTGGACAGTAGAGGACAGGGCCAAGGTGCGCGGATGACAGGACGCCTCATGGGATGGCTGCAAACAGATGGCTGGCCAGATGCAGGATGCTTGTGACCTTGAAAGCATCAGAAGGTAAAAACAGCAAAAATGTCAGAAAAACAAGTGACGATAGACAATAGGAGTGGCAGTTCTGTGTGTTTCTGTGTTTTGTAACATGCTCTGTTCTGTCTTTAGAATTGTTGGTATGCCTGTACATGTTACTGTGGTGCATTAATTTGTGTGATCACGCATACAGTCCAGGTTTCATGGACACAAAGCTTTTTTTAATGGAAAAAGTTCCGGTTGGTGTTGCAGAGAGGTCACATTATTCAGGTTCCAGTCTCTGCAACTTTACCTTAGCATGGTGGACTTATCTAAGCTCTTTCCCATAGTTTGTCTTTATCATCCATTACTCCGATGATCATTTACTAGGATAATCAATTAGATGGGAGGTGTGTAAAATGTCAGTAAATGGTGAAAAATGGCCATAGGCATTTACGAAAGCCCAAACTGGCTTTTGCTAAATGATTTGTCCAACCAACAATCCAAAACCCAAACTCAACTTACAATCGCAGAAGATGAAGAAAACCTGCAAATAGCTGCAACTACTGACTTTCTTGCATTTCTTAAATTAAACGATACTCAATTACCAAAATTGTTAGTGATTATTTTTCAATCGACTTATTGATTAATCAACAAATCTTTTCTGTTTCATTTCTCACATTTCATTGGACGTGCATTCAGTCTCAGGCGTTGATTCGATGATCACGGGAGGAAGAGTTGTCAGACCTGATCTTCTGATCCTTTAAAAGTGTTTCAGAGAACCTTTTAGGCATGTCTCTACAGGTTTGCACCTTACTGTGTGTGTGTGTTGTATTGGGCGCGATGACATTGACAGGTCACAGGTTTGATGCACAGATGTCCAGTTCCTGCAAAATATCCTGATTAAATGTTACAAAAGGAATTGGTAGTGAAAACACTTGGCCACACTAGGTTCTCTAGTGGATTGTTTTAATTAGAGTGAAGTTAACACAGTCACTGGCTGAACAGTGGTGAGTGATCATTTGTCAATACTAGAAGAGATCCATTCCTCATACAAGTCAGGCAGCAGACTGTGAAACAAACGCCACCAGCAGCCTGATATTGGACAGGTCCCTGGGGCTTTGAGCCCAGCAAAGAGAGCCATGATCAGAGCTGGAACTGGATGGTGAGGTGGGGGTCTGTGAAATAAGACGAGATGGTGGAGGGTGGAGGTGTCAGGCGTATAATTGGGGTGAGGAGATCTCTGGGGTGGATAGAGGAAAGCTTTATTAAGACCGCTCAAGTCTGATGTGTTCGCACGGCCGCCTAGCTCTTCCTCGCACACCCACGTCTATGGGCCAATCTTCCATTTCCACAAGAGACTGTGTAACAACAAAGGGATGAAGGGCACAGTCGTCGAGCTCCTTTCAGTCACAGATAAGACAAAAGACCCCATTACTTGAAATGCACTGGTGGGGAGGCAGCAGTGTATGGATATGCCTTTTTTTTTTCTTTTCTTTTTTAAATCAAGGCCTATTGTTTCTGCTTCCTTACTGTTGAGATAAGTTGCTATTACCTTATGATAGCACTGTTGTATTGTATCCTGAGATGCTGTAGATTGTGTCAGTTGCACTTCAATGAGATGCCAGCCATTCTTACTGCAGTCTACCATAACCGGTGACTGCTTAACTGCATAACCTCCCCTGGATTCACTTAACTCTTTGAGAAAAAGCTCCTTAAAAAGGCCTTTTTTTTTCTTGCACGTTTGCTTAAAATACAGTTTTTTGCATTAGCCATTCCAGTGACACATTTAGACAGTGTACACATGACAAGCACATTCTGCTTGTATTAGATTTTGGTTGAGAGCCAGCAAATACATGGCTTGAAAATGTATTGAGAGCAGAACATTTATGAAATATTTACAGCCCAAGGTGTAGGCAAATATTTGAGCTCAGAATGGATAAAAGCAGAATAATCTCTCTTGTTTTGCCTCACAAGGGAAAACGATCTTTCCAGGGTGATTTTCCCCCCTGACTGATTGTATCAAGTCTGATAGTGAGATTAACTGCTTATTTTACCCACTCTGTGAAAATGTCACTTTTGATCAATAAAGTTGACTCAATAATTGAAAGCTTTTGTAGATGCATGCTTTCTTGACTTGGGCATCCTGAAATTGTCTGCCATCTCACAAAAGCAGTTTTTGTAAGTGACACACAGATTTCTTGGCTGTAAATTGGTTTATGTGGAACTCATGAAAAAGGGGCTGGAGGTCTGTTCTCTGCTTCCTTAGTAGCTTGTTAATCCCCGGCAGCTCTGGCCGGAGGGAGAGCTGCTTGCACATACACGGCCCTCGTGGAAATGGTGCTACTCCTCCTCCAGCCCTCTTCCGTCCTCTTTCCACTCTGTCCTGCAGGGCTTGGCTAATCCTCTGCCTTGTCATGGTGGGGAGATTGTGGGCTTTTTCAAAGCCCTTTGCTGGCTGGACTTCAAAGTTACAGGGATGCAGAGACTTGAGGAGGTGGGAGAAAATGAGGTCCACTGCAAGCAAAGATGGTGAGGGGTTTGCCTCAGCTTTTTCTTGTCATTCATGAGGTAATTTCAAGAAAGTTGTGGTCTCATTTATTGATTGAAAAGACAGGGCCATGAAGTCTCTTAAGATCAGTTGGGGGTGATATATGCAGGGCTTTTGGGTCTAGCTGTGAATTTGCTTTGTTTTATTGTTTCATAAAAATATACACAAGACAATATGCATGCAATAAATGGCATTAAACACAAACAAGATGTGACACTTAAAGCCGAAGCACGACTCGTGCTTTTCTTAATAGTTTTTCTTCCTGTTTACAATGTTTTAAACACTAACATATCTGCAACCGTGGAGGGTTTTTTACTATTTGTTTTACAAACTGCTGCCAAAATCCACAGTGCAAGGAGAGGTCGATTACCCAAAATTAGTCTGACAAATTCCTCCACTGTCAGGAAAGTTCATTCAGCGAGAGAAAAAGAGATCAGAGTTTCTGAACCCTCCTTTCTACCTCATTTTTTGTCTGGGACTAATCTTATCGAGGTCTCATCAATTGAACATTATTCAGCTGGATTCACAGGATGTCTGGATGCCGAAGATTTGGGCTCTGTCCTTGTTAGAGATTCAGCACTGATATATTCTCAGATAACACTGAGTACGATTTAGAGCGAGTTCATGCCAGATGAAAACAAATCTTTTGATATTAAAATGTTGTGTGCATGATGTTGTAGCTGTGCTGGCAGTTTGCTTTGTGTCGTGTTTACAAGCACTAAGCATGTAATGACTGTTGAAAGTGAAATACAAGGGTTCATTTATTACAATTTATTTTTTAAAGACAGACATCTAGTCGTGAATTTTAGTTTTATCTGATGCTGGTTTTGAATGTACTAAAATGCTGCAGCGCTGGCTGTGACACAGCTCATGGAGGAGATAGGTAAGGTACTTTTAAAATCCTTAGTGCCCCTTTGCATCAATTTGCATCTATTGAGTCATAACTTATTCAAATCTGAACACACCAACATGATGCACTTTTTTAAAGAGATAATTTGCTGATTTACATCCAGCTCTGTGTCATGGCAGTGTGGGCAGTGTGTGTATGGCCTTCCTCCGTGGCACCAGTGCGCGGAGCTCGGAGCAGCCGAGGTCTGCTGAATCTGCTGGATGCCGCGGGCCGTGTCATGTCTGTGGATTTCAGCAGAACTCTCGAGCTCTGCACTGGCACCACGGAGGAAAGCCACACACTGTTTATCTAAACACACTTCCCACACAAAGAGGACACAGAGTTGGATTGAAATCAGCAAAGTATCCCTTTAAGTCAAACTGTCCGTTGTGAATAACTGTCCATAAATCTGCTTCCAAATCATAGAAAAAATTATCCTTATAACTCCAGAATCACGTTTTTATGTTTTTCGAAGGTTTCTTTATTGCTAATTTTTGATGCTGAAGACTGGAACCTGAAGTTGTAGTCCACAGCATAACTCACTGCATCCTTCCCAACATTATTCTTCCTGTTTGCATCCCCCAAAGAATTATGGGAACTGTAGCACTAAAACGTAGCTCATATTTATCCCCCAAATAGAAAGAATCATAATAGGAGCTACAAAATCCATAAATATGAAAAAGAGGGTATCTATAGTGTGTCTTCTGAATTAAACATCCATATGCTTTGTTTTATTAAGTGGCAGTTGAGCCCCTTTTCCCAGAGTGTTTTTCTTTTTATATGTTTAAGTTCCTCTATTTAAGTGTCTTAATTGCCTTAACCATTCAAAAGGTTTACTCATTTAAGGCCTGGATTGCAATTTTTCAAAAAGTTTTGAATTTGCCATCATCCCTTTATTCAACAGATGCATCTGTGTGTGTGCAACAAGAGAATGAATTTAAGTGGACCCCTGGGGTTTGGGATTATACATTATACATTATTCCCTTTAATGTTCAGAAAATGTGCAGTCGATATACAGAGACTCAGTCAGACCATAATACATACACACACACACACACACACACACACACACACACACACACACACACACACACACATTCTACCGTGTGAGTGTGAGATGTCAATAAGTTGTTTAAAGCTTCACCCTGGGGTAACCCTTCGTAAAGGTTAGTGAGTTTTAGCTCAACAAGGAGGATTATGTCATTAACTATGGCGTTCTTACTAGCAGCTGTGATTGAGTTTAATCTTATTCCATTCAATTTGTCATTAGTGCCGCTTACTTAAAACGGATTGTAGATGATATCGGTATGCTTGGGGTGCTATCAGACCTGCAGTTTGTTGACTCTGTTCTGAAGCGTAGCAGAAAAGTTTACTTTGTTGGAACCACTGACCAACGGCTTGTTAACAAAAGTTGCAAACCTGCCTGTTGGCACAATCTTAGAAACGGCTTCGATGTGCTTTCTCCTTTTTTCCCAATTGGATTTAGGACTACATCTACTGATGGTTTTTCATTAATCTCTTGTTTGGTTTTTCAGTTAATTGATTGACATTTTTCTAGACTAAATGATTAAACAAAAAACGTCAATGAAGCAACCCTTAAACTGTAAACTCCGGCGGCCTCGGAGCCAGAACGCAGTGCAGCTGTGCCCTGCTCCGCGGTGGAAGGTCGACGGGAGAGGCCAGAGATCAAAGTAAGTGCTCTACAGATATTGAGCGTCATTGGCAAATGTCTTTGTTGTCCTTGTTTTGTCCGATGAGCAGTGCAGAAGTATTCACTTTGCAGTACTAGAACATGGAGAAAGGCCACAAACTCTGACTCTGACCCTCTGACTAATGAGCACCAGTCGGAACCCTTTCCCCCGTAAATCCATGTTGTTGCAGCAGACTAGAGCTGAAACGATGAGTCAATGAATCAATAAGTTGATTAACAAAATAAATCCTTTTTAGTTATTTGGATAGTTGATTAATCGTGTAAGTCACTTTCTGAGCAAAAACGGCAAACATTTAGTGATTCCAGCTTCTCAAATGTGAGGATTTTATGCTTTTTTGTCATATATTAAACTGATTATTTTTATTTTTTTTTAGATTGTTGATAAAACAATTGAAATACTCCACGTTGGGGTCCTGGATGTTCTACGATCGGCAGGTTCATCAATAATGACAATACCCTACAACAGATTATTGAGTATTTCCTATCCAGGCTTTCAGTCAACCTCTCTCATCCCCCACACGGCAGTGAATACGAACAAGAAGAATGACTCATTTACCATAAACGCCTGTGCTTTATGGGTACAGTTGGTGCAGTATGTGGAAATTGATCAGAAGCTGTTTGCATAATGGACAAACCAGTGTGATTAGTTGTATTGACAGCAAAGCTTTTCTCCCTCATACCCGGTAGAAAGAGCAATGCGTATTTTGTTGCAAAGAGAGTTTGGTAGATGGTAAAACTAGGCAGCGCTGATCAGTGCTGTTACTGTATTGCCTTTTTCTCCCCTAAAATGTTTTCAGAAACATATTTTAGCTTTCCGTTTAACTGTAATGATGGCCGTTTGTTACCAGCCGGCCATCATATTGATTCTGCGATAGGCTCTCATTACGTCAAACCACCAGCGGGAGTGTTTTTGAACGAAAGGTTATACCACAGCTCATTTCCTCTGTTTTCTCTGGCCATGTAGCACCAATTTAAAAATGTGTGCGCCATTCTACTGCATAGACGGCCTAGTTTTATGAAAAAAAAACCTTCTTTCCAGCGGTAAAATACTTCTTTTAAGGAATAAATGTGTCCTTTTTGATTGTTGCAGGTATTAGTCACAGGGATTTATCTGGTCATTGCTTCATCAAAGACACATTAACTACAACTACAATGACAAACGGCACATGGGTGACATCTCCCATTCAGTTAAAGAGGACTTTCTAAATTTTGAAATCAAATTCTGTGTGCTACAATAATGATTAATTTAATTACTTACATTAATAATTAATACATTGTTTAGAAAGTACTGAAAAAAGTCCATCACAAGTACCAAGGTGACGTACTCCAATGGATTGTTAGGGTGGAACCCCAAGATATTTCGGTTAGGGTTAGGCCTATTTCAAACAGAAAAAAACCCCCAGTGAATCCAAATGTTAATAACTTCCCTATTCCTTTTCCTATTTAACAACTCAGTGTTTCATCACTAATTTCGTCCCTACAGGCATGCATACAGCCTGGCATTTCATTCTTTTACCCATAGGTGAGAGTTCAGCAGTGCAACAGTAAAACATGCCATGAACTGGCATTTATAGGATTTTAATATGTGGAAATAGATTCTGAGGGGCTTCTTATGGGGCTTTTCCCCAGTTAAAGTGCATATTTATATGTACAGTGTTCAGTTCTGCTTTTGCAATGAATGCAATTATCTTAAAGCCTTTTTTCTCCAGAGCAATCTGACTTCAATTAAACCCTTTATCATGACCACCTTCAGCCCATAACTCTGCACTATGTGATGGGTGACTTGTAGCCGACACAGGTGGACACGTTCACTAAATCTCCATCTATCCCAAAAACCCACTTAACTCCCACCATTTTCAATAAAATCGACCATCTCATACCTCCTACGTGTGTGTGGGTGTTGGACATTTGTTCATCTTCATTCATGCCTTCTCAGCGGGCTTCGCCCCTGCACTCAATATTCAATTTCTGCCCAACTGTGGGATGAAGAAGCAGAACACTCTCTCCACGGCTGTTGTTCGTATGTTGAGTCTCTCTCCACATCAGCACACACCTTCGGCGGGGCTGATCCATGGAGAGGAGGGTTAAACGCTCTCCTCATAAGAACATGTGCGTCTCAGAGATCAGGGGCACGAGAGTGGGCGGATAGGACGAGAACGGGAGGCGAGGATGAAGCGGTTGAGAGGGTAAATAAGGTGATTACTGAGGGCCAGCTTCAGAGGAAGTGGCACAGACAAGCAAGATGATAGATTTTTTTTTCTTTGTGGTACAGCAGAGCATTTTCAGACATACATATATACACACACACACACTTATCAGTCCTTTCTTCCTTTGCGGTTATTTTCAATCACTACTTCTCTCCCCCATTATTTGTTTTCTTCTCTATCGTATTCCTTTTCACGTCTTATCTCTTCACTCTCCACCTTCTTCGACAGAGCTGTGATTGGAGAACACTGAGCACCAATGATCCAATCTCCTCCATATTCATAGACTTCAGAGCACTTTCCCTCTCTTCCCACCCGCCTGCCCGGTTTCCACATCTCTCGACACCGAGCCTGCTGCCTCTGCTTTTTACCTCTTTGTTTCACACATTTTGTTTAGCTTTTAAGTCCCCTTTTTACTTATCCGACTGACTTGCATACTGTAAAAAACATGACATGGCATCACAAGCAAAAGGCTTGGTAAGCTTTTTAGAGCCAGTCGTGGTGCACCATTCCCCCATCGTAATTACTGCTGAAACAAGCAGCTCTAGGAAGTTTCAGCGCTGGTGGACCCGTCATTACTGACAATCTCCCAGCCTTTATCTGCCACAGCTAAGACGCTCTCGCACCGCGGGGCGGTTATGATTGCCTTACTGAGCTGGGGGAAGAAGAAGAAGAAGACGAAGAAGAAGGAAAAAAAGAGGATGATCAGAGAAAGGGAGCGGCGTGCAAGTGGAGTTTTTTTCTTAAGCGTGAGAGAAGTAGCTGAAGTCCCTGAACTGAAAAAAGCCACTCAAACCTGCCATCTCGGTTTCCATGGTGATTCTACACTCTCCAACCCTAAAGTGCAGAACTTCAAATCTATTACACTCACACTGCTCTCTCAAGCATGCCTTTGATGAGGTGGTGTCCGGTGCTTGGCTCCCGGCCTCCTGTCAACACACAGAGGGCTAAAGAACAACGGCTTGTTCATACCTTTCAGATCAAGTCGTCAACACTCTGAGCTGTCCCAAGTCATCTACTTTACTCAGTGTTTACATCTGCAGCCACTTTTCCTGCAGAAATGTGCATTTTGTGCCGCCCTTATGGGATCGCATTAACAAACCAGTTCTTAGAAGTAGCACCTTTTGTGTGTGTGTGTGGCTGAAACTGCGACAGTACTTGGTTTGCGTGGTCACTTGGATGTTTAAGCTTCACTGTGCCGAATGATGTATGTGCACAGTTTGACATCTGTGCCCACCTTAAATCTGACTCTAAGCCGTTTATGAACGAGCAGGATTTTATATTACAACTAGTTTGGAAGCCACTCGTGGTCCAATATGTAACTTACACAATTGTGATGTGGAATCTTAAGTGCACATACTCTGAAAATGAATTTTTCAGTTGTTCAGCAAGAGACATCTTTTAAACTTTTAAAATGAAAAAATACATAATAGATTCTGGATTGGAGGGAGTAGGAGAAGGTGTGCTTTTAAACAAAAAAAAAGCTGTCTGACATAAATTATGTCTTGAAACATATCTGGAGGGGGTCTTAAACGGATTTTCATATTCCTGTATCTCTTTTTTTACAGTTGAAAATGTAGTGACTCATATTGCTTTAAAAATCCAGCAAGTCTGATGGCATAAACCTGGTCAAACTGCTGTTTCAAAAAGCCTATTCTGAGGAAACAAATTTATTTCTGGCATTTAAATGAGTCACTAAATGGCAGCATAGTGGCTATCAATCCGTAGTAGTAACCCACAGGCTGCGGAAATGTTCTCTGCTGTAGACCAACCAACTGTTATCACTTGCCATTCTGCAGCACATACTCTACCTTCTGTGCCCAGTGTTTGTGCTTCATTGTTCCATGAAATAGCTTGGCTACATTTACAGGCTTGTGGGTGTGTGATTTTGCGTGTGTCTGCGTAGCTCCATACAGTTCCAAATGGGTGTGGAACTGTGCAAAAAAGGAAGAAGGGAGGAAATTGCTGCCAGCGAGCAACTTCGACCCAGCAGGTGGTGTCATGTGTCATAACCTACCTGCCTGGCTGCAAGCACCTAGCCCAAGGTGGAAACCAACCAGTTCTCGAGAAAACAAAACAAGGGTGTGTTTCCCATTCCCCCAGGTTTGGTAGGGTTCTACGCTTTACAAAAGTTCATATTTTTAATACATTTTTGCTTTCATGAAAATGCAATAATATATTTGAAGCTGCAGAACCTTACTGTCAGGCTGAGTTTTAGCACAACTGTCACAGATGATGGTTTGGAAATGGCCTTTCATTATAGTTCCTAGTAGAGATGGTCCGATACCATTTTTTGCTTACCGATACCTGAACTTGCGTATCAGCCGATACTGAGTACCGATCCGATACCAGTGTGTCATATATTTTATTATGTATTAAGAACTGTATACTACTATCCCTGTATGGATGTGATATTATTTCTATCTTTGTTGTCCGTCTGGCTCAGGTTAAACTCTTTGTGAAACATGAATGCCCCAGAACTTTCTCTTATTATGGAATTGGACAGTCAGTTATAACGGAAAAAGAACATAAATAAACTAACGTATTTTTTTTTCTTTAGGGCTTTATTACGTGGTATCTGATCGGTGCATAAACTCCAGTACTTACCGATACCAGCGTTTTAGGCAGTATCGGAGCTGATACCGATACTGGTATCGGAACATCTCTAGTTCCCAGTACCTGGACTGCAGGTATACCGAAGAGTTTGTATGAAAGAATATTCAGTGGTGGGTAGGTATTAAATGGTCTCTTTCATTGAATAGTTTGTTTTTGTATGTAAATGCATACGTTGCAGATTTTGGAAAACTCTCACGGTGTGTATGTGCGGGGTATATTATTTGTTTTGCCCATGCAGCATTGTCACAACATGCAATTCTGCTTAATTTATAAAGCATAGTTTATCTCATGCAGGTTATGGACATACAGTGAGTGCAGTCAGAAATTGTTAATAGTGAGTCTTTTGTGGGAATTTATATATTGACTCACTCCCAGCTTTGATTTGAGAACTTGCATCTGCATAAGATGAACAGTGTTGCCTTTTTTTATTCATAGTCCCCCAATTGTATTGGCTATACAGTTAATGAAGAAGTTAGTTGAATTGTTTGGCCATAAAAACGCCTTGGTTGCCATGTTGCAAGTGTAGGATCATTGTGCCGTGTTATCCTAGAATTCGGGACAATGTTCCAAAAAGGGCTACAAGTCCTACACATTATACCCATTGTGGATGTAAACACCCTCAAATTAAAGCTGAAAGTCATGATTTGAACCTCATAGCCATTTTAAATCCAATTTTCTGGTTTACAGATTCAAAAATCCCTGGCACTTTACTACCCGATAATCTCATAAATTAGTCATCACTTTATTCCTTCCCAAAGGCCATATGCATAACTCAGAAAATGGACACATCAGCTATAAAGGAATGTTTCTAAATCCAAACGTTATTTGTGTTTTGTCAAATAATTCTGTTGGAGTGCAGCAAGGGAGTTTGCAGTGGAAGGACTATTTTTTACAAATGCGTTACTCTTCTCCTCTGTTCCCTGCACAAGCTCAGATAGGCTCTCGAACTGCATAATGTCGACTCAGACCACGCCGACGTCTCAAGGGCAACACCTGAATAGGGAGTAGCTCTAGTGCTCTGTTGACGAATGAAGCTCATCCATGCACCAAGTTCAACAAGTCAGCCGCTCTTCCCTTGCCACACTCCCTTCAGCCTTTCTTTCTGCTGGCTGGTCTGTCCTCCCCCCCCCCCTGCTACTGCACTCATCTTCTCTCTTTTCAAATGGTAATGGCACTGAACCATGCTGGAACTCTTCGGCTAGTGAACTCTCTTCTAAGAAGAGAATTTATGGATGGTCATGCAGAGATTTTAAGGTTTGGCCCAGCAGGCACTGAGAATTTTTCCTTGTGGCCAAATCATTTTCAAGTTTCAGTGCCCTATTCTTACACCCTCTCCCCGCTTTTTGCTCCACAAAAACATTGATAACATATGGGGGTTGTTGCCTGCCTTCTGCGTGCTAGTGTACAGATGACTTTCCGAATGGTTACTAAGTGAACGGATTCAATTTGCCTCTTGAGCAACATAAACAACTCACATGCTCAGTTGTTCTGCCGTTTGGTTTGTGGGAAGCGTGCACATGATCACACACAAAGAGATAGAAGAGTCATACGTTTGCATTCAACCGTTGGATTCTTTAATAGTTCCTCCCCCAATTATCCCACAACCATCGGCTGTCGGTGCAGCTGCCAGATAATAAACAGGTAATATTACTTCCAGATACAGGATTTCTAACAGACACAGCACTAGTTTGAAACATGAACATAGATACTGCGGCATTTTTCCTTTCATAGTTAAATAAAAAAAGATTTATTCCTCACCTAAACGTTAGAAAACCGAGTGGGAGATGACGTGACAAATGTCATTGGCTGCTTTGAACATGGGACATTAAAGGTACGTGGAATGCATCACAGACTGGGAAATCGAATAACGTGTTTAAAAAAAAAAAAAACTTCAAACCTTTTTAGAGACAACACCGGCGTTGTAAGGATGCATAGGTATGACTTCATTGGTGCAAATTCTATTAATAATACTAATTATTACTACTAATTGACTGATCACAAATCTGATCTAAAGAAAGGAAGCATTTTACCTTAGCTAAAAATCACGTGTTAAAAGTGCAAATCAAGTCTAAGCTCTTACTATAGCATTGTTTATTTACTTTCTTTCTAAAACTATAGCTTTTAATGTATATTGAGGTTGTAATCACTTCCAGGTGCTTGAAGATTTTCAGTGAGGCAGCAAAATCTTTGACTTCTCTCTGTTGCATTAAACATATGCCATACAGTAAACAATTTTATAGGACACTGTCTGAGATGTATTTACTGTTAGCTGCCAGATTTGATCAACAGTTTAAATGGCAAAGAATTACAATAATAAAACACTTTCAAACCGCACTAGTCAGCAAAATAAAGTGATGTCTCTCTCTGTTGGCATACTCTTGGCTTATTGATTTTGAAAACCACCACAGCAGTTAATGAAGGTGTGGGCCCACTCCAATAAACATTAAAATCAAAAACTTCTATTCAGTTGTTGTCCAGCATAAATAACAAGTTTAGGCTTGTGCTGCGAGCCAGCAGATAAGGCAGTTCTTGGACGATTACCAAACCTGCTCTTACATCCAGGACCTGATTATGAACAACAGTCACTTCATCAGTTAGTCCCTTCTCAAATCATTGCTGAGCAAAATCATATAAATTGATGAACCTCAGTTTCAGGGTTTCTCCTAGCATTTTCTAACAGAGCTGCTTTGTTGTACTCGGGTTGTGAGAGAGGCCAAGACCGCTAAGAGTTCATGTAGAGGAAATGCAAAGTACAACAATCCAGCGTTTATTCCTGGAAATAATGCTGAACAAATTGGGCACAGAGGCTGTTGAGAGACGACAAGTCGGACCAGATGACCATCTGGCCTTCGCAGGGCCGGTGACCCGAACTGATACGCTGTAGAATTTTTCCTTTAAATAACTCCAGTCTTTATTGCCAGACTTTTTTCAGAGTCTCAACTCTTGGAAGAAAAATACTGCGTTTTAAACACTGAGTTGTGTGCTTGATTACAGTTGCATACTTGTCAGTGTGTGCGTGAGTGGAATGGGTCTCTGTTGATTTTGTGCACAAGTTGATTGGTGGTGAATTAGTGTGGGAGGGATGGAGCGACACAGCAAATTAAGGGTAGAGATTGGAATCGTTGACTGCCAAGTTGTAGAGTGACACTGTATTTAAAGACTGGACTGAAGCTTTCTACGTTGCTCATCTTTTCTTTGGGGCCTTTCACTACACAAAAACGGGAAGAGGCAGACGAGCACTGACACAGATCCTCTCAACACAGATGTACCCCAGTCGGGCACCTCTCTAAAATGATCCCCTCTCGCTCCAAACCTCTTCATTACTCTCTAACAAGCCTCTCGAGTTGAGGGTGTTGTGCGTTCTGGCAATTTGAGGGATTTCTCAATAATTAAAGCACAGGGTTAAGCAGCACTGGCTTGCCTGTTAGCTATTTATCCTTTCGTGATGGGGGAGCCCGTTGGGACCAAAGATTGGTTCCCCGTGTGAAGGTACAGCAGCAGCGTGTTCAGCCTCAGCCTCGTCTCCCAGGGCATCAAGGCTGCTGCGTGTCCCCGCCGCTGCATTTCAACATGGCAAACACGGCTGCTCCTGCAGGCTCCAGGCGGGTGATCAAAAACCTGGCAGCTGTACCGTTCGCCATGCCTGAATAATTTTTTTTATCCCTGCTCTTTTCATATTCACCAGTTTATTACTGGTGTATAAATAAGTAATGCAGAATCAATCAGCTGAAATGTGGCCAGAAGGGAGGCTCTAGGACTTGAGTCTTTTAAATAAAAGGGCGGTTGGCTTTGTTTATAAGGATTTTTCCGAAAATATTTCCACTGACACACCCACTGGATTTGGCTCTTAATTTAATGCCGCCTTTAAGCAAAAATGTTTATAATCCATGACTGCATGGTGGAAGGAATGGGGGGGGGGGGAAATCCTGTATCTATAGCAGATGATGTTCGCACTTCTGACCGTCCAAAGCTATCTTCATCCAAATGTTGTCTTCTGCACCCGGCAAACCAGCTGTTTTCAGCTACGTTATTTCATTTTTCTCCTCCCTTATGTCCCTTGAATCCCTCTGCTGCCCTTTGTTCTCTGCTCCTTCTGTCATCATCATGGCAAAACCCCGCTCCCAGCCCCTGAAACACTTAATTGACTTTTTATTGACGTGACCTATAATTGGCTTTTAATCACTGCTTTACATCATGTATTGATATTCAAATCAGCGGTGTCAGCTCGGAGAAAGGGGCCTCTCCAGTGCCTCGCTGTAATTTACTGTGGCTGGAGGGAAGCTCCCAACGAGCTGTGTTGATGCACCAAGCCACCTTTCGAGGCCCAAAGCTAAAGACTCATACTTAACATAACATTTGGGTTGTCGGGATGAGATGTTTACACACTTTGCTTAAGGTGAATTAAGCCAGAATTCTTGACGCAATAATTTGAAATAGAATTTAGAAGAAGAAAAATGTAGGAATCCATGTAAAGTGCATAAAACATGAATTGTACCACTGATGAGCTAAATGTTGCACAGCCTAAATCAGAATCAGAAATACTTTAATAATCCCAGGGGGAAATTATTTTTGTTACCACTCCAGGTATACAAACGACATATACAAACATATATTATCCAGACTTTTAACATATATATATATATATATATATATATATATATATATATATATATAATAAAACAAATATACAGTAATAATATATGAAATGTACAATGTTAATGTGCAAATAGTGCAATAAAAAAGAGAAGTGATTGTCTATGTTTGATGATGATTACAGAGAGGGGGTGTGTGACTCTCTGAGGGAGGCGTTGTAAAGTTTAATGACCACAGGCAGGAAAGATTTCCTGTAGGGCTCTGTGGTGCATCTGGGTGAGAGGAGTCTTCCGCTGAAGGTGTTCCTCTGCTGGGCCAGTGTGTCGTACAATCACCATGTATTACATGCCTAGCAAATGCATGTAGTGACTATGCCATAAGTCTTTAAATAAAGAGAGTGATAACTGAGCACGAACGGCGTCAAGATTAATTCTAATTTAGGAATGCATCATGTTATGTAAACATTGCTTTTTAGTTCCTTTTTTTTCAGTACTGGTGGGCAGAAATATGTATATAGGTTTATTACAATCAATAGTTTGCACCTATAAACGAACTGTGTATTTGGCAGGTGGCCACGTAAGGCATGATGATGATGTTTGTTGGGAGCGCTGGTCAATAAGTCGGGATCAGTCTTCCGCCTCCGCTCAATGCTCTGAAAGCAGTTCCCACGCTCTTTGCTACGTGCGGAGGAAAGATGAGAGTAGACATGGATCCTGTAGACAACATCATTTTGACAGAAACAAACTTTTTTTTTTTTTCCTTTCTTTTTCTTTCTTTGTTCCAACTCTAAACATGGCAGCAAAATAAACTCGTAGACTTCAGGATGACCTGTGTTCTTTGTGCTTTGCTCGGATAGCAAACCTGTCCAATCCCTTGACGGTTCCATTTGCTGCAACTCGGTAGCCTTTTCCCACATTAGACACGACACACAGGACAAGGTTTTATCACAAAGTATTGCTTTTATCTTAGTTATTGAGCGTTTATCTCAACCCCTCTTGTTTTGTTTATTTGCTTTTGAGGGAGCCTATTGTGACATCTGGCCAGGGACTGCCGATGAAACTAGCCTTTTGGCTAAATCGTGCATATTTACAGAAATGTTTATTAATATGCACTGTCCCTGTCAAATAAAATAAAGATAAAGGAGACGAGTATTAGCATGCATGCATATTTTTTTTCACTTTGTGTCTGTCTTTCTACTTTTTAACTGCTTTGTTTTCCCAACCCCCTCTCCTCCCTCCCCCTCTTTTTCACCGTCTGTCACTGTCTCTCTGTATCTTTTATTTTTTTCATGTTGTCCTTTTTTTACTCTCCTTTCTCTCTTCTGTTTACTCCCTCTCCTCTCCCTTGTGGCCGAATGATCATGAGTGACGTTTAGCAACTCTTCAGCTGCCGGGGAGGCTTTGGGAGAGAGCCCGCTCCTTTTAGAGCGTCCGTGATGCTCCCCAACAAATTGTGACACTAAGACGAAACGTAAGCTGCCAGCCAGCGTGTAAACCATTCAACTCCCTAGACCTTGGACATGTTTTTTCTTTCCAGTGCACCGCAAGACTCATTCCCCTCTCCTTTCACTCTCCCCTGTCATCCAGCTGGAGAATGTAAAAGCATTTCTTTTTTACTCCTGGACGAGGGAGGAGAGGCAACCTGAAGGCTTGTAAGTTATTGCACCGTCATCGCCTACTACTACCCCTCCACCGTCCTCCAGTACCTTTCCTTCTTTTAACCAAGCCATTTAAATAAAGACTTGCAAGTCCACTTATTTCTTCACTCCTGCAATGAATGTGCCCCCCCCACGTTGTTTTAATATTAACTGTCATGACCGCAGCGGCCCTGAATCCCTGCTGAAAATCATAGTCCTCTTCTCACCTTAGCAGGAGAGATTCATTTTCCAATCCACTTGCCCCATGTGATTAATTTTGGTTGAATTGTGATCGAGGCAATTATTATAAGTAATTTTAGCTATTGCTTAATATTCAATGGTAACCCAAGGCCATTCTTTAGACTCTAAATTAACTATACATCATGAAAATGGCACGGCTGTAACAAGCACAGCCAGAAACCTGATTAAGAAAAGTATTGCTCACAATGGAACTTCTTGTGCTTGATGTCGGTGGTAAAACCACACACACTGTGTGCAATTTCACTGTTACATTAACTCAGGAGTTGAGCTTCAGCCGGTCTCCTGTCCAACCCTTCATTACTGATGCCCCATTATGCGAGGCTCTGCCCCTCTAAGGCTATGAAACCAGGCTGATAACGAGTACTGCCATTTAAAAGGCCACAGTCTTCTCACTGTGTCATGTCTTATTACAAACCACTGTGAAATTTGTTTACACCCCTCTCCTGGCCTCCCAGCCCTCTATCAAGACCTGTTTCTGCAAGAGCCATCACGGTCTAAAAAGCCTTCATCAAAGAAATGGCTCTGAAAATTTCTACATTAAAGTGAAGTGCTGGTGCAGTCTATATTTTCCTTCCTCTGCTCCCCCCTCCACAATGTTTTTTAGTGAAATCAATCTTGTTTCTGCACAATTGCACCGATTGTAATCTATTCCAGCTTAAAAGAAAAGCTCAACTTGAAATAGAGCCATTCATCACAGAGTAAACGGCATAACAGAAGGGCCAAGAGAAGGAGCAGGAGAATGTTAAGAGAAAATGCTCTGGGTAAAGAGAACAGAAAACAAATTGCCGGTGGAATGGCAAACGGACGCGAAGCCTGGCAGACGTCAACGAAACCCGTCGCTGCTCCCCGCTCTCCTCGTGAGGATGTGACATTTATGAGGGAGGTGTCTTGTCTTTGCAGGCCTAATTAACATTCCACAATATGCCAGCTGGAGATGGACACCCTGGCAGTGCTGTTCCCCTTTTCACCCTCAGTCGTGTTTGTCCATGAAGTTCTTTACTTCCCGTAAATGTAACTGGGTCTCAGCGACTGTTCCCTCGTGCCCCGAGGTCTTTATTGTGTGACGATGCACACAGGCTCTGCCAGTGTCGACTCAAATGTTCCGCTGTGGTCAGTCTATTTGCCATTGCCAGAGGTGTCAGGCAGTGGTTTCCATAGTGACAATGTTGGGCCTGAATTGTTGGAGGTGTCAGAGCCCCCAGGGAACCACGGATCTAACTACAAGAATCTGTTTGATGTACTGTCTTTGCCAGGTCGGTTACAGTCCTTTGACAAATGTCAAAGAAATGTGTCACAAGCCCACAACCTTATCTCAGTACAGCAATGCATGCTGGAATATCATTTCAGTTTATACAGTACACAATTAAAACCTTTCATAATTTGGGTGACCTCTTTCCCAAAGTGGAGATTATTATGGTGTTTTTTGCACTGCTCCTCCCAGAGTGTGTGACATCTTACTTGACTGAAGCTTGACCGGTAGTCAAACTGTGTGGGTGGTTCTCTTTATTTATATTTGTCTTCTGCCATCAGTGCTGCTCATGCTAACTTCTCAGTTTTGTACCAAAGGATTCCTCGACTAGAGTATGTGTATCGGTACTTGATACGTCAATAACCTAATACCAAGAAGTATCGAAACTTCTCCAGTCAAACGATACCTGCATTTGATCCTTTTTTGTACCTAGATTTAGAAAAGAAAAATGCTATTTGATTAGGCAGCAGCTACAACCCATACAGTCTGCGCTGTGGTGAAGTCGAGCAAGTTTTATGTGACGGAGTTGGCAGCTTTCTTACCCAAGATGCCACCAAAACGTTCGGAAATATGACTATACTGCACGCCTGTGGCACCTAAATGCATGAAACGCAGAAGGATTATTTTAAATGATGTACTCTATTTGTGTCAGTATCCCTTTAAGGGTATCAGTACCGGTATTCTAATCTTTTAAACAATACCCAGCCCTACCACATGATGTTTAGAACAGTGAATGCAAAACCTTGGATCAATTGGCCATCGTCTCAATATTGTCATGTATGAAAATACAGTCGAATGGAATCTGGCATTTAATTACTTTATTACTCCACACTAAATGCATGTTAATTTTCTGAATTTCCATACAGACAAGATCTTTAATGGGTGCCTCGTGTTTTTATATGGAGCCTTTTTAATTTCTGCATTGTTGTATTAAAAATCTGAGTAACCAATAAAACAAAAATCTATTTTCACTCACTGCTCATCACTGCTGTCCGCAAGCAGCTGATACATCTATTGTCTGAGCAGAAGGAGTTATGTGACAAGCCACGACAGCGGGTACAGCTGACAGCAAATACATGGCAGAAAATTACAGACAACAAAGGGAACGTGGATGGTGGGTTTGGTAGAGAACATTATTCTTTTCTGCTGGCACATGGGCTGCTCTCTTGAGTAAGTCTCTAAAATGTCGTCTCAACCTTTTTTAGCAGGAAAGGTTAAATGTATTCAGAGAACCCTTCTTGATGCGTGAAAAAAAGAAATATTTGATAGAAAAAGTGGGCAGGCAGCAGGAAATAAAAAGAGGAGAAGGCTGGAAACCAGTAGAGGGCTTTGCTTTTCCTGCTGTTAATATTTATTGACGAGATAGATTTTATTACAAAAGACTGTTGAATATGTTGCTTTGTTCAGTGCCTTTCTAGGCAGAGGGCACTTCAGGGAAGAGTGATACACACATTGTTAGTGCCAGCAGTGATATTTGAAACTCAACCACATTACAGTGTGAAGTTGTACACCAGATTTGATTCAGAATTCTCCAAAATAGCCAAACATTACATAAATAGGCCGCCTCCTGGTGTCAGTATGGGTGTATATGGGCTGTATTGTGATGTATTCATCACCTCAGTGTTTGGCTGCTTATCAGCAGTGCAGGCAAGTATAGAGCTTGTGCAGATGACAGAATTGCAGGGCTTGCTGTGTTGTGCTGAATCTCTGAGCCTGGAACAATAGACGGTGAAAATGAGAGTGGCAGCACAGGGTTGGGGGGGCGTTGTCACTGGTGTGAAAGATAGATGCCACACAGAGCCCAGGTTGGAAGTGGGACAGCTCTCAGAAGGACAAAAGAGAGACAAGAGGCCAAGACACCTCTATTTCTGGATGCAGCGTCAAAATCAGCGGTCTGGACTGATTCAGCAGTCTGTTTCAGTCTTTAAGACATGGCGGTCTTATAAATAATACACATGATCAAAACATCAAAACCAAACAATGGTTTGGTTTTGATGTTTGGAGCCCCTCCTCAGCTGTCAGTATAAATGAAACTCCAATTTAGATGCATTGGAGCCTCTAACTGTAGGTGGAGTTCTCTCCCGCTGGTAGTAAATTCCACTGACATTTCATTGTCTTTGATATCCTTGATTGTGTACTTCACCTCAACTAAAACACAGCCTCTGAGTCTGTGCAGGTCTCTGTGGACTGTCTCCACTGATCAATTCCTCAGCCCATCTGTCTGCCAGGCTTATTCACAGGGCCGCACAGTAGGCGAGACGAACCCTCGCGGCAGGAGTCTTCATTAAACCAATCCTTCCTCCTCCTCCTCCTCCTCCTCCTCCTCTAGCTCTCTCCAGGTCTGGGCGAAGTTACTGAGAAGATTCGATCAGCTGGCACCCCCCAACTTCCTCAACTCCATCCCCCTAACCCATCCTCCCACGTCAGCTTCGACTCATTCACATAGTTAACAGTGGCTACTCAGTCCTGACCTCCACTCCCACTCCAAACCGTCATCTCTAAATAGCCACACCTATTGGATATATATGGCATTTTTCCGTGTGAAATGGCGTCCTTGTGGCGGCCGGGGCTCAGGTGGTAGAGTGGCTTGATTCTGCGTGTGTGAATGTTTATCTGATGAGCAGGTGGTACCTTGTATGGCCATCAGTGTATGAATGTGTGTGTGAATGATGCCTGTACTGTGTAAAAACGCTTTGAGTGGTCGTTAAGACTAGAAAGGCCCTATATAAATGCAGTCCATTTACAAGTGTTGTCAAGTGTTCCACTCTTAGACACTGTGGTAAACCTTGATCTGGAGCTACTGTACAGCCTCATGTGACTTAACACCTACACAAATAATCCCAAACACTGGTATTACATTGATATTTGGTGTTGGCAATTACCCAAGTTTGTCAGAATCATTATAAGAAGTAGAAGAAATGGTGCATCTCATCCTGTTCAAATCTAAATGGTTTTGCAGAAGGTTTCTCGGATACATGTTGGGAGCAAATTCTGAATAGTAAAACAATTTTTGGCACGAAGATCATTAAAAATGAAAGATCCCGAATATATGGGCAACTTAAGCTCGAAAAATCTTCTTTCATCATCTACTTTCATCAGTATTAAAAAATGCGTATGGGTAGAACTAGGGCTGCAAACTAGGACTGCAACAGACGATTCATTTCATTAGCAGTTCTTTTCTTGAGTAATCCTACAGTTGTTTGGTCTATGAAATGTCAGAAAATTGTGAAAAATGTCAATATAACATCCTCAAACGTTCTGTTTTGTCCACAACTCAAAGATATTCAGTGTACTGTCATGGAGGAATTAATGGTGCCGTAAGCGATGCTATGCGAAGATTGTTGATATTTGAACTCAACTGCCCCCATTTGTATTCTTCAGTCCTTTTACTGTTTCTCAGCCAACTCTTCTTGTTGATAACTCCTGGCTGGCCGCTGCCTCCCCCCTCTCCCCCCGCCCCCTATCACTTGCTTGCACGCACCTCCTGGTGCTGATTGGCTAGAATAGTTTTTTTGTTTTTTGTCTCTTGCGCACCTTTCTCTTTGTTTTCCATTTACACAGCCAGGGCAGTGTAGGAACAGATTTTTTTCAGCGCACACAGAAACTAGAGAGCTAGCTGACCGGTATGTGATATTCACTGAATTTGACAAAAAGTGTAATGGATTAACATCGCTTACTATACCTTTTTAAGGAACTTGAAAATATTCACATTTAAAGGGGCCCTATGCAGTTTTGGCCATTTCTTTGCTGTTTTCTCGCAGGTTTCTCTGTAGAGCTCCCCCTACAGCTTCAGAATAGATATTTGGCAGCTCCTATGTTTTCTTCTTCTCCTAAGCTTTCTGCTTCTTTTTTGCCGGCTCAGCCATGACGATAGTGTGAAAAACTCCATCACTACCTTGTTAGCCGGTTCCTGAATGGGCGTATGTGTGCAGTGCCGTGAAACAATTCGTTACATCGTGAGACCTGATATCACGCAATACTTCCTGACGCTGAGGCCGGCGGCTCGCCGGCCGAAAGTTGCAAGGGTGGTTTTTCCGCTCACAGGCGCTAGGGGGGAGCGAGACGACAACCATTCAACTCGAAAAAAGTCATATAACCATTCCAGTGACTCCGAAGCTGTTCAGTTAAGGTAAATTAAGCTAAAAAAAAATGGCGTAGTTCCCCTTTAAGAAGCTGGAATCAGAACATTTACTTTTTTCTTCTTTTTTTTTTATAACAAATGACCCAAACCGATAAATTGATTATCAATTTAATTAATTAGTCATTAATTTATTGGTTGACAACTAATCGATTAATCGATTAATCTTTGCAGCTCTAGGTAGAACCCCTCTCTTTTGAATATCTCTCTACCTGCAGCTGTGCTGTTCTGTGGGGGGCGGGGGGGAGTGATAGTGTGGCTCAGTTGATCTGCCGGAGAAATTGATTTGCAGTGATGGATGGCATCAGGGGCACTGTACAGGTCTCAGCCTGTTGCTGAATCACATCTTTAAACTAATTTTGTGGGCACAGCGGAGCCGTTGTGCTTTGTCCCCGAGCTCGCGGCCTGGCTCGTCTTACCGCCCTGCCGAAGCTTGCATGCCAATTACCCCCACCAACCTGCCAAGAAGAGCAGGCAAAGCAAGAAAATAAAGAAGTATTGCTCACTTGCTGAGGCAAACACTTGGCTTTAGTGTCCTTGTTTTTCTGTGCCATAGGTAGCAGGGACAGTAGTGCTGTGTAATGTCCTACAGATGATCCCTCACTTAATTTGATTATACTCGCCATTTTTGTTTCCTGTAAAGGTTGTTAGGATACGTGTACTTGATTTCTGCTTGATTTACCACATCTTCACATCGTCTTGTGTTTTCCAAGTAGTGTGAAGGCTTCAGATCTGTCTTCAGACTATTGAGCTCATTGTACAGTTTACCTTGCACGTGCTTTGCAGAGTGATGGAAAAGCAAAACTGAAGGAATGTCGAAAAGTAGTTTTGAGGAGTAGAATTAATTTCAATCAAGACATTTTTTCATTACGCTTTCATTTTAAATTTTCCATGGACTGTTGCACTTTGTACAGGTATGGAGTTGTGACTGAAGTGTGGCATAGGGGAAATGCCTTGAATTGAAAGTATACATTGCAGCCAAGTCTAATGGTTTGTTTTTAAGGGCATGATAGTGTGACCTTTTAATGATATAGAAGTTAAAACCGAGAAAGGATTACAAGCTGCATCTAGATTCACCTGGTTAGTAGGCTATAATGGAATGCATACAGTATGGATCAAAGGAAACATGTAATCCTTTTACATTGTTAAATGTACTTGATGTTCAGTGCCTTTAGTGTGTTATATGTGGTAGCAAGTGACTTGTTTGGTGCAACAACTGCAGAGAGTGAGCATACATTTAATTTAAATCTAGGTGCTTTCGGTCATGGTGAGAAGCTTATATGAGCTATATATATATATATAACCATGGTTGTGCACCTGACTTAATCTGAAAAACAGCAGTGTGATGCCATGTGACTCATTCATCTACCGGAACGTTAAAGGGTTACTCCGGTGATTTAGTATCACTCTCCGAGAGACAGGTTTGAAACGCGACGTGTCAAAATCAAAGCAGTAGAGACCAAAAGATATCCTGACTTTTAGTATGGGTTAAGCTCATATACATGGATGGATGGATGGATGGGTGGTGATGGTGCAGTGGATATGACACTTAGCTTTGGTGTGGGAGAGCTGGGTTCAATTCCCACTGTGATACATCAACCAATGTGTCCCTGAGCAAGACACTTAACCCCTAGTTGCTCCAGAGGCGTGTGGCCTCTGACATATATAGCAATTGTAAGTCGCTTTGGATAAAAGCGTCAGCTAAATGATATGTAATGTACATTTCCCATTTTTCTCCAATAGTTCATTGTTAAATGCCTGTTCAACTCCACGCCCCCAGGTGTTTAGCACAGGCTTTCTGTTATAAGTTTTTAGTAGGGGTGGAACGGTACGTATGTATTCGTATTAAGCCGAAACGGTACGGGCATCTCGGTTCGGTACATGAATTTACACGGCGAATACACGGTATAAAAATAAATAAAACTCGCGAGCAAATTAATTAATTCCGCCGTCAGCTGTTAGCTCCGCCGCTGGCTTCGCTGTTTGCTGCTAGCTCCGCTGTTAGCGTGTGAAGCTAATGCCACAATTCGCCAACTGCTCTGTGTAACCGAAGCTGCTCACCCCTGCTCTGTGCATTCACATATGAGAGCAGCGCTTGTCTCCCATATCGCACTACTAGGTGATTGTCTTATTTTGTTTACAAGTTCCAGATGGAGTCTGGAGATGATGTGGGGTAGAAACTTATTGTTTACTGTTTACATCTTACTTTATACACTTCAGGCTGTTGCAGCTAGCTCAGGGGAGAGACTGGATGACACTAGGTGGTACAGCCTGAGACATGCACGTTAAAAAGAATTGCCTTCTGCATTTTTGTTATGCTTTTCCCTCCATTGTACCGAACCGTGATGTCTGAACCAAGGTATGAACCGAACCGTGACTTCAGCGTACCGTTCCACCCCTAGTTTTTAGTCTAAGTCCAGACGGAGATCTTCAAAGGAGGGATGCTAATATAGATTTTGTTTTCCTTTTTAATGCTGGAACACCATTTTGGCTCAGGAGTGCAGCCTGTAGCTGTTTGTCACAGTGTTAAAGTGGCTTTAGGGTGGATTTATTCTTTAACGTTGGTAAAACATTCCCGTCTCCTAGGACATGCTGTATTGATGGCCTGCCCAGATGCAGGTGCTGTTAGTAAGCTGATGCGAACATTAAACTGACAATATTGTTCTGGTCATATCTCTCTGAGCCCCCCCACAAAATCCCCTGGCGATCTCATTTCTCCTCCCCTTTTACAATCAGACAGAGGGATTCATGGCAGCAGGGTGTGACCTCGGACCTGTTTGGGTCTGTAGTGCATTAAGATGAATGCAGCCGTCTCACTGTCAGATGAGGGATTGCGGGCTCCAGGGGAGGCTCTCTGCTATGTAAAAGAGGCGCTTGCAGTACCTGGCACTTTCATCAATCAGAAGGGGGGGGCCACTGTAATGTTGTTACACTGCAGAAAGAAGAGCCTCTGTTTATATGCATATTCTCTTTGTTTGGATAATGCTTTGGCCCCTCTGTGGTATAAGAAACATAATTTGGGAGTGCATTACTGACACATTTTAGGTGGCTAATGTCATTGTTTTGGGTTTCACTCAGAGTTATCCCGCTGTGTAATCGGCTGTTCTCACAGAGGTACAACGTCGCCCTCCCACCCTACAATTTCCTTGTTTCGCTCAGACGGCAATATCAAGGTCTCAATTAAAGTGACACCTGGGATCTCACATTCACACTTCCTCACAAAAACCCAGCAGAGCTCCCTGACACTGAGCCTAACTCGGCTTAGTCAACACTACAGAAGCCCTGGAGATGATTTTTGGGCATGGTGCAATGCCCCCGGTGGAATGACGCCGTGTTACAGCAGAGTCGGTCTGCTCCAGTGAGCAGAGAGGTTCATGGGGCAAAAACAGGTGAACAAGGCTGATGTCATTCCCAGGTGACAGGTGGAGAAAGAGAGGTTTTTCCTGTTTGCTTCTTTGCTTGTGTTCTTTTCCTTGATGTTTTCCTTCTGTTTGGTTCTTGCCTCCTCCAAACTACAGCTGGGCATTTAATCAATACCAATAAGAAACAATATAATCTGGGATTTGTTTATGGGAATATGGAAATATAATTAATGTTGTCTAATCCAGGTCTTTAAGGCGGTGTTAAAGTTAAGTGACAGCATTTTCTGCGCTTATTTGAGTGTTTTAGCACAATGAGATAATTTAAAAAAAGAAAAAAGTGTTCCTAAATCACCAATAGCAGCCCCCACAATACATCATATATTGATACTTATACAGTTTTTTGAATACTCCCAATATTTGACTTTTTCCGAAACAGCCAAGTGGGAACTCTGTATTTCGAGAGGTTTCTCATTTGAATTTAAAATATCCTGACTAGGGCTAGATGTCTATTTGAACGTGTCAGGCTGCAAAGTTTTGAAATTCTAGTCCGATTCTTCTTCAGCCTCCAGGCTTATTGTTTGACCAGACATTTCGTGACCTAAATTAGGAAATCAAGAACGTTTTCCAATTTGAGACAGTGTTTTGTGCAGGTAAAGTTCTTGCATGGCTGCGTGTGTTAAGACATCAAACCCATTTAAAAACATAAAGTGAAATGCATTTGTTAAATAAAAGATAAAAAGAAATCCTCTAGGGTATTGTCTCAGTAACAGTGCAGGAACTGGTATCATAGTGGAACCAGTGTCGAAAAGTATACCCAACCCCAACCTTGATAAATATTGTTATAGGTACATACAATGAAATGTATCTGTGTGTCTGTTTTATTCATGTTCCACTCCCTACTAGAGCTTAGATCGGGCCCAGAAACTCAAGCCCGACCCAACCCGAGCCCGCGCACGTTGTGTCCGAGACCAGCCCGGCCCGACACATTAACTGGAATTATGAGCCCGAGCCCGATTTCAACCTGACGCTTTTTTTAATACGTGGGCCGTTATAACTGACGTTCTCAACTACAATTCAGAGTTGTTTGAACTGCAGAAATCAGTTTAAAATGATCTTAATGAATAATGCAACAAGGACGAAGCATGTAATGTTTGTTTATTCAGAATGGAATGGATCGCAAATGGATCCGAATGAAGAAACGTAAAAAAAAAACAACAACAACGCACTTCTCTGTGGGGGCTTGCATCGGCTTAAGTAACAAAAGAGGACGTTGAAGGCTGACTATCATCTTTTCTGCCACGGCGAGCCTGCTTCATGTGTCTGTTCATCGTCCAAGTCCCCGTTTTATTTGCTGTCATAGGCGAGCAGCGTGCCGCACTTAATGCACTCGACAAAGCCGACACACGTTATCACTGCCCACGACTTGTTTAAAATGGTTCCATACCTCCGACTTTCCTCCAAACTTGCTCAAAGGTAATTCTCCTGTTTTTCTTTTTTTCTTTACATCCTCAAGCTCCATGTTGCACTTAAGCCCAGCAGCCCCGGTGTGATGTGTGCGAGAGGAGGAGACTCCGCCCATGACACGTGTTGCATTTTGTAACTGTAGTCCAACTTGTGTAACTTTTTGGACACATTTGTTACTTTGGCCTAAATGTAGCCTATATAGATAATATTTCGGATTATGGCATAGCTTTCTCCCCACCCAATTAGGCTAATAAAGTAATGATTAAAAAAAAACACAAATGCTTGATCAAGGGCCCGGCCCGGCCCGGGGATAGTGGTGGAAAATAACGGCCCGGCCCAGCTCAGGTCGGGCTCGGGCAGAGAATCTAAACTCTACTCCCTACCCACCACAACAAACACTTGTTAATCTGTCCTCTACCTGTATTTTCTTGCTCTCTTTACAAACAGCACCTTCTTATAGCTCACAGGATCTAAAGGTTTTCCTGTTTTCCTGTCACTGATCTCCTCCCAGAACCTACCATAGCTCTAGCTCTCTGTTCTTTCGTCCCTCCCTTCCCGTTGCTACCCTCTCATTCTCTCTGCGTGAGGTCGTTGAGTCGTGGCAGTTCTTGCGGTGGGAGGTGTGGTGTAACCCTGTCTGTTTTGGCAGATAAGCCTCAGCCTGCCCACCTGCTTCCCCGCTGCTCGTCAGCCAAATAGGACTAGCACTGTGACAGGCATTCACTCGGCGGCAGAAGGTTGCCAACTCGACGGATCCGCCGCAATCGCCTCACCGCTTCCCATTCTCATCCCTGGGAAGGACGGAGAGCATCTCCTTGAAACAAACAGCAAATGTCAAAGTCTTCAAAGAATTTAACTATTGAGTGGGGAAATTTCTAGTAAAGTGTCTACTTCCGATGCTGGATTTAAAATGTATTTTCACTTTTATTTTGTCTCTTGATATCAGGATATCTCTTTTTCCAACAGACCTGGCCAAAATGGCACCACAGTTTGCAAAAGACAAGCGGACTAGTCGATAAGGTGAAAAAATAAATTGACATTGATGAAATGTTGGTGATTAATCAGATTAATCAATCTGTCAAGTCATTCTTCGAGCAAAATTGCCAAACATTTGCTGACTCCAGCTTCTCAAATTTGAGGATTTGCTGTTCATCTTTTTTAAATAATTGTAAGTTAAATATTTTTGGATTTGGGACTGTTGGTTGAACAAACGTATCGTTGACCAAAAAGAGGGAACCAAGGATGAAATACAATAGCAGCATAATAGTGTTGTTTGTGACCTGCAATTCAAAATGATCAAATGAATCTAATCCCAATCTAAAGGGGCAGCAAACCTACAGTAAAAGCTTTTCCTTCTAATTCTGCATGGGTTCCGGGAATAGATGCAGCTAATATCCTGGGAACAAAGCTTGTATCTTTAATTTGATGGAAATAATGGGGCAACAAAGCAGTAATAGCTTCATGAATAAAAGTGTATCAGTGAAGCAGCCTACGTTATGTCAAGAAGGGCCACTTTGCTTCATTGGAATACTTTTTTTTTGCTTATGGGCATTATCTCTACTTCAGGGAATTCACAGCCAACTCTTGTTTGGCTCTAAATTCAGACAGCAGCAGTCAGTTTCAGTCTAAACCGGACGGTCATAAACATAAGTCATAAAAGTTAACAGCAAGAAACATAACGTTTCTTTTAGTGTCATTCGGTTTTTATCATGACAAGTTATAGTTAGGGTTAGGGTTCATGTGTCATGACTGTGTCATGACAGTGTCATGTCACTCTTATGTCGGTACCTTCAAGTAAAGTGTTACCAAATATTATGTTGTGAATACAGACTGTGTAGGCATCCGACTCTCAGGCACCCGTGTGTACACAGGACTTTAGCGTTGTGATTCCCTTTTTAATTGAGTTGTTACTGCGCTAATGACGGTTATAACATCAAGTTGTCTTCTCTGATGATCCAATCATCGCGGCTGTCAGGGAGGCGCTCCCGTCCCCAGGCACTCGCAGCCCATCCTGATGTGAATGTATGAAAGCCAGCTGTACGCTGGTGGAGCTACAGCGCTGAGTCGAGCAGTCCGTGCTAGATTTCTGTGCCTTGAGCCAAAGAAGCGATTGCCTGGCGAAAAGCATCATGGTAAAGGTCAATAAACAGCAGCTCGGTTATTGTGTGGCAGATTGAAAAGGAAATTAGTGTGTGTGTGTGTGTGTGTGTGTGTGTGTGCGCCCTTGCCCTGTTCTTTCCGTTGCGGGTTTCTCTTGGCAGCGAGTCTTCCAGCTGACCTGTCAGTGTTAGTCAGCCTACAGGGCTGTGAAATGACCCACCACGGGACTCAACCTAGGGCCGTGCAACCTCTTTCAGCTGTTCCCTTCACACTGTTGCTCCCTAACTGTATTTTCTTTTTTCTTTCATCTCTAAACCTGCTTTATATTCACTCCCCACACCTCATTCACCTACTGTGTTTTCTCTCTCACGTAGGCAGAATCGCTTACTTTCTTTCTTTTCTCCGCAGACTTAATGTTTCCTGTTTGGATCATGTTTGCAAGGCTTCAATAAGAATCACTTAACGTAGTGAGAGAGGAGAGTCCGGGTTTTTCATAGACCATTGAAAACATTCCAGGAATAGGAGTATTGCTTTCTGTGTTTTTTTTGGCCGTGTCTCATGCTCATCTATTATGTACAAAATGAGTTTTTCCTTTTTATTTTTCACTTAAATCCTGCAGTAAATGTATTCCCTCACCCTCACTGTACTCTGTACACTTCCTGCCCTACCTGCAAGTTTAAAGTGTTTATTTATTTTTTTGTGGAGTTTGACTCCGGGAGCACATCCTCGCCTGCACTGGCCAACGCGCCTGTACTTTTCCTCTGATGGTGGAGAGATGGACGATGGAAAGAGAATGATCCTCATGGCACCGACATCAGTCAAGCTGACAAATGGCAGCCCCAAACTTGGAAAGCCATTAGCAGGCCGTGGCTGCAGTGAAGCCGGGCCAAGCCCCACTGATTTTCATGAGTCCCCCTTCCAAAGCGCAGGCCTTTGCCACGCCACGCCACGACACGGCGGTGGGTGTCAGCACCACCTCTCTGTCCCTTCTGGCCTTCGCAGCCAGCATGTTGACATAGGGCCGAGCCCCAGTCATTATTGAACAGACCCTCCAAAGAAACATGAAGGGGTCGGCTGTCTTTTTTTACTGTTATGACTCATGCAATTGGCAAAGGACTCTGTTGGAGTTGAAAATAAGTGCTCTGACTGGCATTATGTATTTACTGGCCAGTGTATACAGTTTGTCAACACGGATGTCATGATTCAGAGTGGAATCTGGACAAAGTAAAGCAGATTTTGGATTACGGCTCATGTGCTGAATTAAAGCGACTGCGAAGCCCAACGTTGTTGCAGTCTGATATTGAACATTTTCTCCTCTTTATATCTTAATTGCTCTCCTTTGGAACAGCTCGCCTTCTCTTGCTGGACACGTGCCAATTTGGAATCATTTAGATTTTTTGAATCTGATTTTCACTACATGGGCTATGCAAAGTGTGTTTTTTTGAGCTTCTCTTACAAAACCAAGGGAGATGTCGGCTTGTTCTGCTTTTTGACTGAGCTTCACAGAAAAGATGTGTTCAGCAAGCACTTTGTTTTTCTATTTGTGTCTTTGTTTTAGCAGCTGCTTTTGTGAAGGAAATATTGTTTCTTTTTGTTCAAACAGAAATAAAGAGTCAGTAGGAAGGGAGGGCAGAGGGGGAGAGAAACATTAGCTTGTCTAAACGCTGTGCCACAACTCTTCTTCTACAGTTACTGTAAAATAACACCGAATACACTGAGGGATGTGTACAGGGATGTCTATGAAATCATGTCAGATTTTGAAACTTGTCTTCAAAAAACAAAAAAGGCGAAAAAATTAATCTGGGTTGATGCAAAATAAATATTGAGGAAGAAACCTGACTGTTAAATCTACGAGGGGTGCGTGTGTGTGTGTCTCTAATGTTACACACCACCAATGTTACACACCACCACAAGGACTAGCAGGTTAGGGGAGAGAATGTCACCCTACAGGAAGTGTCCTGATGCACACAGAGAGAGAGGGTGTGGAATGCGGCCCCACTCTACCAGCCACTTTTGTTGACGAGTGATGGAGTGAGTCTCTTTAACCTAAAACCAGAGAGAAAACTGCATCACGCAGATAAACGTTTGGAATAAAACTTGTGAAAATGGGGCATTGAGTAAGTAATTATTTATCATTACCGTCTTCTCTGTTGTAGAACACTTAGTAGCTCAGTTTGAACTTTTGGCATTTCCTGAAGTCGCAGGCTTTTATCTCTTATTATGATTGTAAAACGCTCTCTATTACAATGTGAAAACTACCATGAACGCAGAGCAACATGTAATTGTGAGTAACCTCTAGGTAACATTTTTCTTTTTAAATAATGGTCTCAAACCACCACCTCTGACTTATAGATCCAGACGATTCTTCCTTCCACTGTGCCCCTCAAGAAGATAAATGGAAACAAAAGAAACCGAATTAAAGTAAACAAAGAGTGATACGTGTTGCCCACAAATGAGCAAACGGGCACTAAATGTCCAGTAGTTAATTAAAGGAGCAGTGTGGGGGATTAAGTGTCATTAAGTGGTGAGTTTGCAGATTGCAACCAACTGAAAACCCCTCCCCCTCCCTTTCAAACGTGTAGTACTACAGGGTTTAACAAAAAATAAAAAATAACTTCAAACAGTTACACTGAGGTCATTACCGATAACGTCATGCATACAGATGGCAGGGGCTGCCTGTTTAACTAGCCGTGACGGTGAACTCGTATTGGAGTAGATTCTTTTACTTTTATGTATTCTAGTTGACCTTTATTCAACCAGGATGGTCTTTTGAGATGGAAAGATCCTTTTTTGTGAGAGTCCTGGTCAAGATGGCAGCACATTCAGGCTCTAAAGGAAGAGCATTGAGGAAAGGAGGGGGGGGGGGAGAGAGATGAGGAAAAAACTTTGAACCATATTTTTAACAGAAAACTAGGACAAAATAAACCCAGTGTATTAAAACTAGGGTTGCACGATATTGCCAAAATGTGATATTGCGATATCGATTATGAATATTGCGATATCGATATTAATTTTGATATTTTTAAACATATGTACAATTACAAAAATTATGGGAAAACAAATCAAAATAGATTCATAACAAATAAAACACGAGGTTTATTTCAACTGATGGTCATATTGGGCTGGTCCAGCATGAATAAATTAAATAACCACCATGTCTACAGAACAAGACATGTTTTACTGGTTGGACAGTATAAAATATATAAATAAAGAGACCAGGACACAACTTTTCTTTCTCTTCTCTGATTCGTTCCGTTTTGTTGTCTCTATCTATTTCTTCACTTACACTGTCACTCTGTCCAAACATGCACACACGTGGTACGCTCCATAGGGTTTGTCACGTAGTGGCCCCGTGCGCTGACGTGCACTAACATGTGCACGTGGCACGGTAACTGGCCAATGAAATGATGATCATTACAGCGTTTCAAGCGGGCTCTAAATCAAACCCAGCTAAGCCACACAGCCAACGGACGGGACGCAGCGCTCCACAAAATAAACTAAATATTGCATACTTATCGCGACACTTTTGATATAATATTGCGCAATGTGATATTGCGATAACGATACTGAGTCGATATATCATGCACCCCTAATTAAAACACAACACTTCTATTTGGCCATTTCTGTCCTTAACAATGTCCACGACTCTGTTTTTAAAGCCTTTTTAACATGACCGTTAACATGAGTGTTTCCAAAAAGATGACGCGGCCCACCTAAAGGCTTATTTTGTGGCAATGTTTGAGAATATGCACTCAAAACATTCCATAAGAGTGAAGCCCCACTTAGTTTGAAGCGTTTCTGGCATTAAATGGTGTCAGTGAGTCACTTAGACCAAGTGCAGGACAAGTGCATCTGTCTGGTGCTTCAGACATAAAGGACATTATATGTCACTGCACTTACTACCAGCCTCTTGCATTTAGATCGTATGTGAACTTTGACTACCTTCATTAACTTTGAAATAATTAGTGTTTCACATAAGCAGTTAAACCGCCCCACCCACCAGCAGTCGGCAATCAACCTGTGGCAGGATTGTCTATCTGTGGCAGCCTGTTGGAAGGATTTTAAGACAACATGAAATCCCATCTACCACCTTGATGCCTTGTTTACTGAAGAGCTCTGCACATCGGGAAACGGACAAACGGGAGCTTAAGAGTGTGGCCGTCGGGGGGGAGGGAGGGAAAGAGATAGCGTTGACAAGGCAACGGGAGCTCATTATCTCGTCGTCTATGCTGGTCCACGGCGCGCCATTGATGGGTGCCAGAGGAGAGTTTGGAGCAGACAGATGGGGTCGCACCCTACGTTTCACACAAACGACGATTGAGCAGGAATAACACGTCCGTGGAAATTACATGTCGGCGCTGTAATCCAGGATTACCTGTCTGCCTTGCTCTCCTTTTGCGGTGCGTCTGCATGTCGCATGTTCCATATCAGACGAGATAACAAACGGTGGCTCAGCCTCAACTGCTGCGGGACTGTGTTAGATCTGTATTGTCAAGATACAAAATGTGTGCAGAGGGCGGCTGGCTTTCTCACTCTCCCTCTGCTGACCGGTTTTTGACAGGATGTGTGACGCGGGGACAGGTGAGACTGAGGCAGTTCAGGTAGAGGAGGAGGATGTGTTGCTGTAGGTCGTGCGGTCAAGATACCAGATTACTGCTGGTATCTGATTTTGTCTGGGACAGTGATCCCATCAGCTGTACTAAAGAATCCAAACCAAATCTGCTGCAGTTAGCATCTTTCATTGACGTAAAGAAGGCGTAAACCGGCAGAGCCACAATAACAAATGCCACGTCTGTTTTGTATAAAGCGCATTTTAATATTACAGCATGTATCAACAGTTGCCTTTCTGCTTAAGGTTTGAGGAACATGTACATCCCTAAACACCTCTGAAAGCAAAGGATAAGCGAAGGTCCTAGACTAGTAGCCTAAAGCTCACTACATTTTATTACAGAGACCCCTTTGGTGCGTAATGCACCAGCTATCCAATCGAAGACCTTCTGAATGGGAAGAGTTAAACTTTTAAATAACTATTTAATCAGGCAGTCATACTGGGTTCTCTTTTTCCAGAGAGAAATGAAAACAAAGAGAAACATTTTAAAGTGAGCATCACAAAACTACACATCCACTTTACAAGAAATAATGACCACAGTTTAACAAAGTTATGAATTTAAACTGTTCCAATACAATAAAAGGTTGTAGTTGTTGAACTTTACTGTTGCTGGATTTCCTTTTTAGTTTTGACTGAGCTACGGCGTCAGCCCCAGAAAACAACCAAGCTGACTATCTTGCTTTCTTTTTGTTGTTGCAACTCGTTGTTTTCCATCGAACACTGGTTGTGCCATGGCAGCAGTCTCTGCTAATTGGTGTATGTTGTAGTCCACTTTGTTGTATTCAAACTTGAGTAGTGAAATGTTTTGTAATGTGCAAGTTTCGTCGCTCAAGATCCATTTCGGTACCCTTTTTTCACATGATCCTATATAAAAATGTAATGTCATGTAGGTTTTTGCAGTTCACACTGATTAGAAAACAAGTAGGATCTGACTAGGACAAACTTCAGAATTGGACACTTTTCAGCCTCAGCGAGGGTGCGAGCCAAAGAGATCTACATCAGCAGCTCTGTGGATGAGGACGGTCCTCAGAGATTGCCTTGGACTGCAGCCACTGGTCAGATTACAGCCACAGGAGTCTAGGGAAGAAAAACCTCCAACGAACAGCCCTGACTCGCGCCTTTTGTTCAATCCCCATCCTTAAAGTTTTATTCTAGAGTGCGACGACTTATTTCCTGAGAGTGTGCGAGCTGTTTACATTTCCGTCTCTCTGCAGCGAATCTTCCTTTGCACGATGTTTTCTGTTGCCGGTGTTTACCGAGGGAACTGAGTGGGAGAAAGGGATTTAGTGTTGTTCACGATTTGCATGAATTTGGTTGGGAGCACTGTGGCAGCCTGCCTGTGGCAGAATTTTTAGTTGGCACAAATAAGTCCTATAGCTCAGAGAGCAGGCGCAGATCGGACATGTTGGATTCTTTTTAAAGAAGGCTCCAAAGAATGTCCCAGTATTTTCTCCAAGGGCACATGAAGTCTCGCAGAACTTGATGTTCATGCCGAGTTGAACAATACAATAACACTGCGATTACATAAACCGTTAGTTAAATTTAATCGAAGCAAAATGTGTAAAGGTTGACCTTGTAACTTTAAGACCCACAGAGAAAGTATGACATGTTGCTGCCATTTGTTGAAAGTCTTTGTAAATGGTCCTATACAGCACAGGTGCATATTTTATTTTATATCTCCATTTCTTTTTCATGCACATTTTTTGTGTTGTAATTCTTTAAAAGTCGTGCATCAGAGTTCTTTACATTTTAACAAACGACCATTCATGGAACAGTAACAACATCCCAGACAGCACTGCAACCAAGAAATGAATTCAGTAGCAGTGTAAAGTATGTAGGTTTCAAAGGCAGGGACAAAAGCACACACAAGGCATAACTGTTTTTATTTATGGTGCCTTTCCAAGTATTGTCTGAAAAATGCAGACTTTTGAGTTAACTTTAATGCTCTATGTAAGGTTTGCTGAGTGTGCAAACACACATAAGACTAGTCTTTTACTACGGGCAGGACAGCTTCTCCAGGACCATTTGCTCTTTCAGTGCCTTGCTCAAAGGGCTGTACACGGTTATTTTTGGGACAGTGGAGGGGCCCTTCTTGAGTTCACCATTGGGAACAGCATGGTGAAAAGGTTTATTACAAAGTTTTGACTTCACACAATGTTAATTAGGGAAGAGATCTTCAAGAGCCCCGTAAGGTCCAATGAAACTGACCACGTGTGAAACTGATTGAGCGCTCTGCTTCTGTGTTTAGCATACAAAGAAGTCTTGATGTCAACAAATTGAAGGGCTAAATGTTTCCTCTCTGTCAACATATAGGGCCTATACCGATGCCACATTTCGCTTCATTGCTATTTCTTTGTCCGCTCACATGAAGTTCACTTGACATTTTCCAATTTAGCTGTCAAATTTACTGGGAAGACGGAGAGAAGGAAAACAACATGCCAATGAAACGCATACACAGATACAACACATTGTATTCTGTTTGGCCAATAACGTCTAAGAGACTCACTAAGGCAAATCAAATATTAAAAGACATTCATACATCCAAATTGATCATTGAAATTGCGTCACAGTAGGAGGGAGACAATTGCTGTAATTGTGAAGAGGGTGGGTGACAAGATGTAAGAAGAATGGCAGTCTATGTCTTACTCTCACACACACAAATATTCTGTATATAAAAGCCCAGAGAAATGTATGTGTTCCTGCAGAGGAAGGTATTTGTATCCCTGTGTTTGCATAAATATATGAGTTGGGATGTTTATAGCAGAGTGAGTTTGGGGGGAAAAAGGCGCCTTTCAGTATAATGTGCTCTTTAATAAAGACACAGGTTGGAAGATTGGGATTGTCAGTGCTTGTGGCATGCAGCCTCTGCAGGTGATCTATGAGCGCGCTGCTAGGCTATTACATTATGGGCCCCAGTCCTATTCAGTGAGGGTGATAAGAGCAGCCCACCTCTATTGAAACACTGCAGGTACAAGCGTTTTGTTTTAGTGGAATATCACTGCTTTTGGATAAAGGAATTAAGTATGAGGAGAATCTAATCATGTTGTCTGCTCTGCAGCTGTAGCTCATCTATGAGGTTAGCGTTTGTGCTTTTGTCCTTCAGAGTTTGCAGAGCATGTTCAAGGGGAGATGGCTTGGAATTGTTTGCGTCTTCATTGAATTTCAAATTTTGGATCTCTCTTTTATTGTGTAAACAATATTATGCATCAGTTAGACTTGCATGAAGCAACAAAACCACAAGTACGCTTTTTTTTTATTTTTTTAACCTCTTCAGGACTGCCTCCATATATTCTAGGACAGATCTCACCAGAACAATTTCTCCTTCAGTTCAAAACCATACCTCTGGAAGAAAAGGTGCATGTCTGCAATTTCCTTCCACTCTGTGTGGCTTTGGACCTGGCCTCGTGTTGGCAGAGAGGCGAGAGGCCAGCACAGCGAGGCCAGGGTTCACGCCGCAGAGCGCCGCAGCCGAAAGGCCAGTTGTCAACCGCCGGCGGAGGGAAAAACAATGGGGCATCAGCCAGAGCGGTTTGCAAAAAGGACGAGTCAGGGTCGCTTTCAATTAGCACAGCATCTAGTCACTGCAGTGAGAGGAGGAGGCAGGAGGCAGCCTTGGGCTTAGGGAAGGAGAAAGGAAAGAAAGCAGGTACAGACCAAGACAGACAGAACTAAAGGCAGAGAGACGATCTCGGTCAACAAACAGTCATAAGTATAACGGGATCTTGCATTTAGTCTTTATTGTAAATTCAGCATGGACTGATTATGGTCTTTATTTGTGGTTGGTACATGTCTTGCAGTGACAACAGCGTTCAGGAAGTTCATATATTACAACAAGCCAAACCTTACAGTATCGACCACAAACAAAGTCCAGCAAGTACTGGGTCACAGGGTGCATGTGTGAGTCTGATTGTGATTATCTGGCATTACCTTCAATTGGGTATAAGTCTTTACTTAAATTAATGATGTCAGATTTGGGAACCTGTTGCCAAATCCAAAGTATTAACTCACTGAAAACTGAGGTGGATGATATATTTAGTTGATCAAACCTGCTTTATTTCAAAAGTATCATAAGAACTGGGTTTTGTTTGTTTGTCTTGGGATTTTCAGGATTTTAGTTTCTTATCGCAGTCCTTAAGGCATCTAAAGGCCAACGGCAACTCTTGGCAGTTTCTGAATGCTGGCTGTGTTGGCTTTATTGCCCTTTGGGATGATGTGCCAACAGAGTCCAGTGTTGGCAGTCCAACCAAGCTCCATCTTTAGACATTTGCTGCTAAAGCGGTAGAGTGAAGCAGCGAGCAGCTTTGTCAGATATGAGGGACTGACTCAGAACTGCCTCCCAACAGGGGAGTTGGGAGGCACTTCATCCTGACAGCCCCTCAAGAACTCATTTGTGACAAAGAAAAAGCGTAAAGACTCATCTCACTGTCCAAGATACTGATAAAGACCAGTCTCCTTACGACTCAGGACACTAGATGAGTGGTTCAAAAAGCAGGCGCCACTGTATGTTGGCGAAGCCCATCATTGGCGCTCCACCTCCCATTTCTGATGACGACATTATGCAAGAGCTGTGAGATGGATGTGGACGAGTTTCTTTGTATTTTTTGCATTTGGGCCAATTTTGTGTCTCTGACAGGCTTCTCAGAAATCATTTGTTTCCAGAAGTGGAAAACGGCACAGTTATTGTTCTAAACGTACCAATGCACGCTGAGACTGGTTTTCCCCCGAGGTTGGCCAGAGTCAACAGCGCAGGATACGACTCGCAATGGTCTGACGATGTAGAGGCAGGCTGAGACAAATAATGCAGCTCCATATTTGGAAGGCATTATCACCCCAGAAGTGTGAGGCTATTTAAGTTGAGTGTGGGTGTATGTAATGAGTGTGGCCATACCAATGTGCCAATTAGTCTGGTACTCAGAAACTAATACACGCGTGCCTGCCTCTCCACTTGTTGGGAATGAAGACATGATTTAGAAAAAATAATTGCAGCGGTGATGTTGATACAGGGCTTGAATGAATGTGATGTCTAAGCCTAATGCCGGAGTTAATAAAGTATTTGGTGTTTCATTTTGATATGAGGATGGAAATGTTCCAAAAGAACGTTTTGACCAAGAGACACTTTTACTGTTTACGGTTATTCAAACCAAGGATAATTGAAATTAAGTAGAACAACTTCCCACAGACTGCCAGTTAAGTCCTAATCAATTCTGCAATAAATGTCCTCAAACAAAACTGCATCACATTTATCATGTCGGAGGTTATACAATGACACTAAGTGGCCAGTAATTGATTTTTAATTACAGGCAAGTATCAGTCTGGAATCCGGACACACTCATTTTAGTCCAAACTGAGTTACAACAATAATTAGTGTCTTAGACATTTGAGATTGAACAAAAAAAAATATTTGCCGATTCTTTCAGCAGCTTCACATTGAGTTTGCCCCTCAGACTCAAATATGTATGCCACAGCTTTGATGTGTGTTTTTATTAGTTTTATCTCCAAAGGACAACTGGGAGATTAAGTGGAACTCAATCTCCCCACACCTCTGCACCCTTTAGCAAATGGCTGTGTTCAGCAACACTATCATTACACACATTACATGAAAACTGGAGAGTAGTGGGCCTTGTCATGTCATGTTTTCCAGATAGTGATAGCTAACAAGACACAAATGTGCGAATGGGAGGGGGACATTGTCTCAAATGAAAACGGCAAATAACAACATTGTCTTCTTCAGTTAGCAGTGTGGTCAGTGCAGCTGAGTTGTTTTCTTTTGTACGCAGGTGCATTGTAGAGATAGGCCTGCAGAGAATTGAGCAATTTACTAGACATTTTTAGAGTAATAGTCAGTGGGTTGCACTTTGATTGAATTCTTGTTTATTGCACGGGGCTATTCTTTCCTGAGTTGTACATCTCAGAGGAGAGGAGATGAGTGATTCCTAATCTGAAAAGTCCTTTTTTTTTGGTGGATATTTTTCAGCCGGCCAGGCTCCTCTCCCCTTACACTTGTCAGGCCCCCAGTCTATTACATTCTCCTCCTTTTCTAAAAGACTGCAATTAATCTAATTAGTAATCAATCATCCGTTAGGCCTCCCGGCTCCACTGTGCTAATGGGGGATATGACAGGCCTGGACCTTGCATTATTAATACCTCCATTCCTGGAGCCCAGGGCCCCCCTGATGCCCGTGGCCAGGGGCCATTGATCACTACCACAACCCAGTGAGCACTGCAAGGCCTATAGGGAAATATCCAGAGTAGTGGGAGTGGAGATGGGAAATGTGTTGTGTCAGTCTGTGTGGGATGAATCTGTTTAGGGGGCTTTAGGCTTATTTTGGTAAGGGAAGGATTTTGCCAAATTTGCTTGGGGGAGGTTGAATATCCTAAAAGTGTGATGCTGCCTTGGTGGTGCATGCGGTCTGCAGGGAAGCTCATGTTTGAAGGAGATGAGGGATCGTACGAGTGGCATTAATAAGAATGTGCTCCGAAAAGCTCATTTGGTTAATGGGGCTCACCTCAAAACAATTATGGCGGGGTAAGGGGGCCTCTCTGGGGGACTATTTCTAGAAAATTAGATTAGAAATTATAGGACGCCACTAACACTGGGGCACAATAATGGCAGTGTGGCAATGAAACAATCACGGCAACATTATCCTTCATCTCCCATGCGTTATATGAGCACCAAATATAATAGCCTCAGCAGCTGAAGTTACAGTGCCTGATAACAATCCCACCAGCTGATCTCATTCGCTACAATCGATTTTGGAACCTACTCTGTGCAGGCTTGGGGGAAAAAAACAGCTGAACAAAACAACAAAACCTCGTCTGCCTCATGGTTAACTGTTACCTTCCACACACAGGGCCATCCTGTGTCCTCTTTAACTGAATGTGCTAACTCTAATTTATATAACCTTTGTGCCAGCGGCTGTTAATCACGTGGGTTATCCATGTTGTTTTTGAGGACATGCTGTTATGACTTTGGTGCTCATGCAGGGCTGGGCAACAATTTAACCAATCAACTTTCTGTGGAATTCTGTGATTGATGATTTCAAGCAACAAAACAATATGAGAAAAGGGCATTTCACCAGTTTTAAGAAAACCCAACCTTTATTCACGTCTGTGTTGTTTTTCCGACAACAGCAGTGACCAAGTGCTAGCTAGTTTGTGTCTTTTAGCTCATAGCTTTAGCGGCAGACTGTTGTTTGTCCCGCTGTTGGAATCCTCTACAATACAGTCACACTTTTACACCCGTTTAGCTGTCAGCATTTTAACCGTGTTTAATCCAGCTACTAGCTAACATCAACGTTACCTGCTGTAACCAAGTGTAACGTTAGTGTTAACTAATGTGACATGCAGCGATGCATTTGTTGCCTCTAACGTCTGTTTCGGAGCATCAGAGAGCAGCGAAATGAGGCACCGAAATCAGTGTTGCTGTTCCGTCCGGTAGATACCGGGCACTGGTGCCATATTAGCACCGGATTGTTCACACTGTTCATGTGAACAGAAAATTGTGTTGCCTGTATCTTTTCACGGCAACCTCCATACCTGAAATGAAGCTTTTAATCTTTAAATCTTCATAGTACTTCATCGCCATAGAAACCCTCCCGACACACTTTTTTACTGCTTTTCTGACGTTTTTAGCACTTCGTCTATGTAAAATGTATTACTATGAAGCTAAATGTATTTTAATCTATTTCCTTCTTTTAAGCCCTTTTAAACATGTAAGATGTCCTTGTGTATTAGTGTATTGTATATAGAAAGGCGTCTGCCAAATAAAATTTATTATTTTTATTATTATTATTATAGAGATTTATCAGCCTACTTTAAGTAACAGCGACAGTAAACATTTATTTCACACTATTATTATGGTTAAACTTTGCAATTGATCGGCGGTTCACATGCATTCCGAACCGTGAGTGTTGATCCGTACCAGTCCGTACGGACCACGGATCAACTATGGTCCCCAACACCACTAGTTTTCTATATGGATGCACTAATTTATCGGCAGAACATTGGTATTGGCCCAATTACATTCCAAGGATAATATATTAATATGCATTGCTTTGCAATGGCTTTTACTTTTGCATTTAATTTATGTTTAACAAAATGTTATTTTGTTGTTATGTAGCCTGAGTACAGAACTATTATTGTCATTGAGTAGCTAGGTAACAGTTGTATAGCAGGCTAAAAGGGCTTTTGAAGCAGTTATTTTTCATGTGAGAAAAGGATATATTATAGGTTGTTTCATACAGGTTGTTTAATAAATTGTTGAATTAGTGCATATTCAAAGATGGTGTAATGAACAGATTTTTTTTGAAACAGTTTAGTTGTTTTTTATAATAAAGATTCCTTTGTTTCCCTGTCACAAAAGGAGAAACAACAGCAAACATCGGTATCGACTATTGGCCAAATTATTTTCGGCCAAGAATTTCATAATCTTGCCTCCCTAATTTTGTACACATTAATCATCAACTATTTGACGATTGATTGATTGATCTGTAACTGAATCGCTTCATTTTGGGCTGTTGGTTGGATAAAACAAGCATTTCAAATATGTCACCTGGGGCTTTGGGAAACTAATTTATTATAATTTTCTGACATTTTTACAGACCAAACTGTATGGATTAATCGAAAATAATCTTCAGGTAATCAATATGGAAGAAAAAAAAAATTCCTTTGTTGCAGCCCCACATGTACAGACAGATGGCAACTTAAGGAAAACCTAAATAAATGAGTAGAGTACTACAAATTCAGATGTTTCCATATAAGGCACAAGAGGTCATTGATTGGCTTGATCAGCATGAAAGGAATCATCATCCCTCCAGCAGAGTTCAGAGACTGTAGAATCTAAGGCACAGCACATTTAAAGCTCTTCTTGACTACTTGGGGGCCATCCACACGGAAATGCTTTTTGGTGTAAACACACGTTTTGCATCATTTTGGCTGATCGTCCAAACGAATCCTGTAAACGCACTGCCTGAAGACGCACTTTTTTGAAACCTGGTCCCAGGGTGAAAAAATTCGAAAACGTTGGATGGATCCGTTTGGACACAAATATTCTTGAAACGATGCCAGGGAAGACGGAGGGGGGAAAAAATGCCTAAGACACACTTGTATTTTGCTTACATTTTTCACCCATCTGTAGCTGTCTCCTTTGGAAAAAAAAAAAAACATTCCTATTAAGGTCAAAATCAGTATCACATTCTTATCACCCAGCCCTATTGATGGTGATGATGTTTGACAAGAGAAGCAGCTGCGGCCTGTCCACAATGTGACTGATGTGTGGGAAGGTGGAAGTAAGTGGTCAGAAGTTGCGTGTAATGGGGTTTAGTCATCTTTTAAATACAATTTCAGATCACTCTCATCACTACACCAGGCCACTCCCCATGACTAAGACCTGGTGTCATTTGGTACGGCGGTCATAACCTTTCCACTAACCAGCCACGCATTCTGACTATAGCACTGCCGTCTTTACACCACACAGGTTAAGTCACCATCAGCAAGCATGCCAGGGCTGTCACACCGCTCTGCTTAATTTGCAGAAGACTGGGATTGTTAAGTATTTACAGGCCTTCAGTGGCTTTATGAAGCTGCGATGGAAGTCAGCGGTGGTGTTGAGCTCACGGCAGCTGCAGTCAGCTGCCTCATTCAGGAGGGATTGAGAAAGCAATGCAGCTCATCTGCTGCGCGCTGTGCGGGTGAGTCAGGGAGCTGGGCATGCTTTATCCATGGCTGAGGATATATGGAATCACTCTACGGTAACATACCCCCCCATAGGTGTATGTGTGTGGGTGAAGAAATCTGTGTAGGAGGTAAGCTTAGTTACAGAACATCCATGGGCCACTGGCCATTAGTCACCACTGGTCATCAGAGACCACCTTTGTGCGTGTTTGGGGGTTGCAGAACTTGCAAGAATCGATTTGCAGGAAGTTCATCATTCATGAATTGTCTTCAGTGTTGATTGTGTTTTTTTTCTGTGGGGAGGCTGGGTAAATGATGACGGTATACAGCGAGGTGAGCTAATGAGTGTAAACCCCAGCTGTGCTGCATGAATGAGTCTCCTGAGAGCAGAAACGAGCTTCAGGCTAATGAAAGTTCGGAATAGAAATATTTTTTGGTGGGGGAAAAAGGATACCAGCAAACATGATGAATGATGAGAAGTCACCTGGAAAAAAAACAAAACATGGATGATGCTGGGGTCACCCAAGATAACTGTAAATGAAGTTGTAGGTTTGCCTGCACACTGATACCTGGCTATGAAGCTTTTCATATGCTTTCTTTTTTGAGCATTGCTTCCTAAGGTACACGAGTCCTGGTACTCACACAATATTACCTCCATATTGTCAATTATTAAAACAGATTTTGCATTTGGTCTCTAACAAAGAGTGTGGGTGGAGGTTTGGACAGAACTGAATAATCAACTCATTACTGTATTTGCTTTAAGAATATAGACTTGGACGCACACTTTTATATATTTGTATATGTTTTAGCATAAGTTCACTTAAAGGAGACCTATTAGGCTCATTCTCAGGTTCATAGCTACATGCCATAATGTTCCAAAAACACATTTTTCTCATGCTGTCTGTCTGAATATACCTGTATTCGCCAAGGAAAAACCCATTTAAGCAAATCTTGTAGTCTTCCAGAAGCACAAAACTCCTTGGCCCTTTTCCTATCGTCGCCATGTTTGGGCCTGTAACATCTGGCTCTATTTATGGCCTCTCTGCTTGTGTTAGCTGTGATGTTATGACAGCAGAGTTACTGAGAAGATTACACTAAGAGGAGATGGAGCCCCTCTCCATGGGGGCTCTGAGGGTCAGCGTCCCCGTTTTAAGCAAAAGAGACAAACCCCCTGAGGTTTTTCAGCAGTGTGTTTGCAGTGCAGCTGTTTCTCGTGTTGTTGTCCATTCTCATGGTTTTTTTCTTCTTGTGTTTGCTCTCACAGGAAGTTTGTTGAAGACCTGAAGACTTTCCTAGAGGTAGAACCTCAAAAGGGGGTTTCAACCCCTGACGCCCCACTAACCGCCCCATCTTCAAAACCCCGCTTTCAAAGACCCCGCCCTGCTGAGGTCACTTCCTGAGAGAAGTGCGAGGGGCTAAAGACTAGTGGATCGTTGGACGTGACAAAACCTCTCTGTAAGTTCAATTATATTTCCTGTTTTTTTGTTTGGTGTTTTTGCATTGCACCAATTTTAGCTATTTTGAGCTTTGACCTTATTGTGGTTTTGGGGAAAGCAAAAACACTAGCCTTCTCAATCAAGGATCAATACAGTATCTCAGAATACTACCAGTGTTCGTCTGATAGAGACCATGCAACTCCAGCAATGTCCCAGACTGTATATATTTCCCAATAAAAAAAGAAAAACGCACAATACTGTGGGTTGTTAAGATGAATGCAGGAAATAATGACATATTTATGTGCTGTAAAACCAAGTTTACATCCTGTGAGGCTCAGATTGGCCCACAGTAACGGAGAGAGAACTGTCTGCCACTGTCTGTTAATGGCCCTTCGTTATTACACCCATACCTGATTGTATAAGCCAGTGCAGGTCATGATTTTCAAGTGTTTTTCCGAAGTGGCACAAAGACTCTCGAGAGCTTTCAGTCACAGCGCTGCCTCACACACCCAAGTAGACAAATAGATACGTAGACATACTTTCTGCAACACAAACGCATAGTTTTTCTGGGGCTAGCATTGTCCCCATGAGCTCTTATTTGCAGCGATTTGACAGTGCGAATGTTCACGTCGGGGCTATCTCTTTCAAAGCGGCACTATTGTACTGTGATCTCTTTTTTTGGCCGGCCGTGCATATGTGCGACACAGGGCCATTGTAGAGTATTGTGCGTCAGTCAAAGTGAATAGAGTCCCACCACTTTAGCATCGCTCTCTGCTGACAGCAGGGAAACAATACGTGACGGTTTGGTTAGAAGGTTGAGGATATTAGAACGAGGTGTTGAACTGAATCGCTGGCATCACGGTGGCACGAGGGCCCCGATGCGGACAGCCATTTTCTGCCTGTCATTACTGATGACACAAAGACGTATCAAAGGGGGTGAAATGGGACAGAACAGCAGTCAATGCGGGTGCACAGGCGTGAAACATGATCAGACCGCCGAGTTGAATAGAGGTATTATCGTGCCAAAAATGTGAGAGAGGGAGAGACGGAGGCAGACAGAGACTGAGTGGCATTGCTTTCATAGCTTGTCACCCACTCACTTGACAATACTAGCACTGTGTTCTTCCCACCATAAGTGAAATTGTACTGAATTTTGAACCATAAGTTTGCTGCATGTTTTGGATGTATGAACATTTGTTCATGGCCCACATTCTTAACATGAAAAAAAACAAAAAAGATATTTGCATACCAAACGAAAACATCAGGAAGCTCTTGGTAAACCCTGCCCTCTGTCTTCATTTGCACACATTTACAAGCCAATGTACTGAATTAAACTCTCATAACTGCATGATGTGATTGATAGCCACTTACAAGTAATTTTTTTGTAAGTTTTATGAAGTGTTTTTTTTTTTTTTTTTTTAACAACACATTAACACTGTTCTACACCCCACCACCTGTTGGCACGGACCTAGTTTTGGCACCTGTGTTTTCAGCTACCAAATTAAGGAAACATTTCTCCAAGTCAGGGCTACACTGAGAATGCAGCTGTGTGTTTGTTTTATTATTTTCATTTTTTTTATTATTAATACTTTTGATATTTCAGCCTTTTGCATTAAAAGCTCACACAGGAAAGATTTGGCAGAGAGAGGAGACGTGACAAAGGTCCCGGTCTAGATTTAAATCCAGGGTGTTACAGGTATGTAGTTTGTATCTGAGCCAGCTGGGTCACCAGGACGCCCCCTGTGTATATTTCTTGTCTTTGCCCTCCGATAAACTCCAATTGACCCCTCTCACTGTTGGCCCCGAGGGCTGCGGTCTTTGTCAGTACCCTTATTCTCTCCTTCTTTCCTTCCTCCTGGTCCTCCCGGAGTTGTGCTCCCGCTCAATGTTAAATGAGGGCAAGGCCACACTTGGATGTGCTGTTACAAATTGGCACAGAGGAGGCAGATGGTGATGGGGAGGAGACTGGTTGTCATGCCATTTGCTGCAGCGACAGGAATTGATCTCCGTGCCGCAGAGCAACCACACATGCTCCACTTGTGTAATCTTGATTTTGGTTACCCCATATGCACACACAGATACACACACCGCAGCAAACTCTGACACACATACCACCCTACACCAGCCTTCCGTCCCCATTAGTATCAATGATGTGTGCAGCGGAGGCGCTTGCTAACTGTCACAGGCTCTCTGCTTGGAGGGGCCAAGGGATGCTGAGGGATTTTGACAGAGAGACAGAGCTCAGACTAATGGTAGGCTGGTGGGACTCTGGGAGCCGTGACACACAGCCTACTATAGAGACGCATACCATCACTGATGTACTGTACATGTCAGCAGGCTGCGCATGTACCGTAAGCAGGCTGTTCAATTCACAGAGCTGTTGTCTTGCCAATGTTTACCCATGAGACTTTGCTACAGCTTGACTAAAATCCCCATGGGTGTTTTTCATTGCAACATGACTTCTGGTAAGATCGTAGTTTGTCTGACAGGACTGGCATCGCTCATTAGGCTGTTTCCCAGGGAGGGGAAAATGTTCCCCAATTGGGTTTTCTTTACAGCTGGGTTGAGCAGGGATTAAAAAGATACATCCATCTTTGCTTAAATCATGTGGGGCTGTAACAGGAAACAGTAGCTTGGCTCACAGGAGTTGACAAACTTTCTAAAAGGGCAACAAACAGAAAGTGCTTCACTCGCTAATGTTGGATCTCTTGAGCCTTTGCCAGAAAGATTCACTGGGCAGGTTGATAAATGTGAGCTTGCTGAGATTTGTCCTAATGCGGGAACACAAAACAGTTTACAAGCTTAGCTCAACAGCAACACCAGCTCAGCAATACGGTGATAATTGGACCTCAATGGATGTCATGGTAATAAGTTTCAGTTTTCTCACATTTAATAAAGTGTATGAAATGGTATGATTAAGTGGGAAAAACTTCACTGAACTGCATTACATTGAATTGTTGACCTGGCGAATAAGCAAGGCATCCCCTCAAGACCTGGATTTTAAATCTGTTGTCAACGAGATAAGATCTAATGTGAATGAATAAGATCAAATCTAGATAAATGAAAATTGTCGATATTGCTATAAAGATGTATGGATATGTAAATTGGAAAACACCCTCATGCCCCCTTCACCATCTCCCAGTTAAATCTGGTCCGACTGCAGTTCAATGAAGACACTGTGCTTCATTTCACAATGCTAACAGTAACACCGTTTAAACTGAAGAGTAGGGATCGACCGATATGTATTTTTTAGTGCCAATACTGATTTTTTTTCATCAGCTTTAGCCGATGACCGATACGGGCTGCCGATTTTCTTGAGCCAATGTTTGGAGCCGATACTGCTTTTGCTCCCTCAATTTACATCGTGAAAATGTAAACCCTGCCACACTGGATTTGTTTTCGGAATCTGCTCTGCCATTTCTTTAAAAATAATAAACAAAAACACAGATCAGTGTCACTTCTGCAATCATCTTACATTCATATCACCCACATTATGTGTGCAATGTGCATCATATGTTAACTGTGCAAGGGTAAAAGGCTTTCATCAACATCTACAACACAGCCTTGATGATGCATTGCTTGCTGACATATTATAAGACAGATATAATCAGGTCATCACAAAATGTCCTTTGTCAACACATTTAAACAATTTAAGAAAACAATAAACCTGAAAAGTAGCCATTGAAATAAAGTGCTTGATTTGTAATTTAAGACTGCCAAGACTCTGCTAGTGGGGGAATGGCAGTGCATGGTCTGCACGTGAACTGCAGCGTCTCCAGCAACACAGAGCTGCCTGTGGACGCCTGTCTGTAAATAATGCCGGGAAAAAACTATCGGCGAAAGCAGCAGCCGCGTATCGGCGTAAAAACGTAAATATTGACCCGATATATCGGCCGGCCAATAAAATCGGTCTATCACTACTTAAGAGTCTCATATTTGAGTCTATCTGGCTTGTATTACTAGTATAAAACCCCTCCTGTTGTTGAATATCTGACATACAAAGTGGTCAAGCTTGCAAAGTTTTGCCAAGACATTTGGTAGCATGTCTTAATGTCTGTTGGCAGCCTCAGTAAAGCAACACAGATGTTGGTGTATTAAAAATGCAACCAACGGGTTTCAAGTTGCCACATCAGTCTTAATGTAATTGCTGTGTTTGTGAATACTGAGCCATGATAGCTTCTGTTTGTAGCTTAACAAATAGCACTCGTAAGTGAACATCACCAACTCTTTTATAGAGTAAGAACAGAGAGCACCAATCTGCCTAGTCGGAGTTAATCATAAAAATACAGGTTGTTAAATTAAAGGGGTATATTAATGGATCCTATTCTCTTTTCATTAAAAACCTGCGTTTGTTCTGTGGGCGGGACGATGGGATAATTGCTGGATTTAGCTCTCCTCACCTGGAACGTGACAGGATAACTTTCCCACGGTTGCTTAATATTCAGTGAACCTGCGAGCCCTAAGCAGGGGATATCGATCAGCAGATGTGATGTATTCCCTGCCTTCCTGGTGGGGATCTGCAGAGTCATCTGTGTGGGAGTTGTGATGCTCCCTTAGCACCTCAGAGAAATCATAAAAGATACATGAAGAAAACCTGAGAAAACGCACAATCAAAATTCTCAAATGGTATGAACCCTTTTCAGCATTTCCTTCTCAAGCTGTGAAAAGAATTTTTTTTTATATTGATCCCCATTTTGCTGGTATTTAACAGTGATCTGATGAGCTTCATAATTACAGAAAGAACCATATCGAATTTTCCTCTGAAACGTGCCTTTCATGCTTCTATTTGGATTTCAAAGAAACTTTCTGCTGACTTTCATGTTCATCAGCGGCTAATTATCCTCACGTGGGAAAGCTGGAGTGATGCAACTTCTTGGGCCTAGTTGAACACGCCAGCGTAGCAAAAAAAAAAGAGAGAAAACTCCCACAGCATGCAATGTTTTATGAGTTGTCCACACGCTATTAGACATCAGACATCAGAGCTGCTGGACAGGAGCCAGTTTGTTACAAGAACACACACAAATGTGATTGCGTGTCCACGCTCGAACACAGACAGCAAGCTGCGAGGAGAAAAACGGCCCTCGCTTTGTGATAACAGCTCTTTCACTGTCAGCACAAAACAATCTGCAGGCCTCGCTCCCCATAACCAGTACTAGTGTTTATATTTGCCACATTCATAGGGAAACAGAGAAGCTCCCAGAACATGGAGTGCAAAAACAAATCTGCAGCTGAGTTTAAATAAATCATCTCCCTGTAATGGGTAAGAAATCCCTCCAAAAGAGAATAACTGCTTCTACAATGTCAGCAAACACGGCTGCAGCCCCTACAGCACAGCACTCAGCCTAAACATCTGTGTCAGGAATAAGATTCAGTTGCTGTTGATGGGTGCTTTACTTTAACCTCAATCCTCCCATCCCTAAACAGTGGCATCCCTGTGCTCCGGTTTGAAACATTTAGTAAACGTGGATAATGAGGGTGGAATCGCTTCAAGTTGAGGTGAAAGTCAGGAAGCCCTCCAAAGCCGACTCCAGGCTGTTTATAATTACAATTTAAATGAGCAAAGGGCCAATCTTTTAATACATTTTTGTCTTAAACAACACGTAAAGGTCACAAAATAGTGAATCTTATTTTAGAGTGGGTCTCAAATTAGGCTTAATTTATGGTAATGTTCTATGCTATTGAATAATGTTTACTTTGAGGGCCAAAACCCAAATTCATTCAATTATAATAAACCTCATATATTTGCTCATTAAAGTTCTGTCAGTTTTACCCTTCAGATAACTCCTGTGCACATTAAAATTGATCTGTTTGGACACTGGGCTGAGATCCAAAATTGCTGCTTGAGATGGAACAGGATCTTTATTTTTTAGCTTTTGGCTGTTTGCACAGCTCGCTGCACGTGCTTGCCAAACTGAAAGAGGCCAAAACGGAGGTGGACACGGATATTCTTTTTGCCACAAATTAGCTTTAGATAAGATTATAAAAACCGTTGTTAAAGGTTATTTGTAACATCACATTAGCCCTTTTTCTACTGTAGTCTAAACCACATGCCTGAACATAATTGCAGGCTACAGGTTCAATTACTATTTACTAGTTTTGTTTGTCTCCAATAGGATTTATTCAGAAACAATTTCAGCGCAACAGTACGGGACAGTCTTACACAGAAATGCACTCCCTTTACCCAAACAGAGAGAAGACTTGTGCTGTGGACAGTATCAGAATGCATTTTACAAGGCAGCAATAGATGTAGCAATCTGAGGCCGAGCTAGTCAAAAGACTTGGAAGGGAGAGGCTCATGCAAGCCTCCAGTGTTTTTAATGACAGAATGTGCTCCGTCATTGAGAAGACTGATTTAAAAGCCCTTTGTGTCATGGTCCAGGCGGGAACAGCATATGGCCAAAGGGCTTAAGCACAGAGAGAAGACATCTGCAATACCAAATCACTGAGACAGAAGCGAGGAAATTAAATCGCAGAGATTAAAGTGAATCTCTTTCAGAGAAAAGCTCATTTGTGAATGCCACCAGTGAGTTGTTATACAGTGAAACGCATTTGTTAAAGAATAGGTTTACAATTTTTCAACAATCCTAAAACAAAATATACACTTTATTCGTCTAACTCAGACTGCTGAAGCTTCATAGTGGCCTCTGAATTTCTTAAGAGCAAGAATAAACGTCTATATACTAGAGGATGGATACCCGAACCGAGCCCATCGGGATCCGACGGTACCGGCCGGGCCGGGCCAGGTTCGGACAGATATTTAGAAATGATGTTCGGAGTCGGGCTCGGGCACGTCAGTGCGATAAGGCATTGAACATTTTATATTTAAAACAGCTTATTATGTAGGTGCGCGCCTGTGTTAACGTGCGCTTGTTGCCCCGTGTGCGCTGATGCGCTCATCTGTTGACATTTCCGAATGCCTTCCTACGGTTGCTTAATAAAAGCGGGCTTTCCACACAAACAAACGTATGTGTCACTAGTATGAGGAAAAAAAACGAGATTTTAACTGTGTCTGGTTCGGGCCGGGCTCGGACAGAAATATCTTAATGCCTGTCGGGCCCGATCCGCACTCTAGTATATACACCCTACAAGGTAACACATCAGCAAGGCAGTAACAGTGTTGTATTATTTTAGTTGTAAATATGTCAGCACCTGCTTCAAGATACCAGTCTTTTAGTGTGCCCCCCGCGGGGCTGTAGACGGTTTACATATGTTTACAGTGTTGTTGTTTTTTAAAGCCTTTCCGTTTCCTTTAATTCTGCTGAAATGGAATCTTGGTCTCTTTTGCATGTCCTTTAAAAACACATTTGTTTTGATTTTGAATCAGGCCACTAAGGAAAAATAAATTCAAGGCACCAAAAATGTTCAACAGTGTACATTGAAGAGAGTAAGTGTTTCTGGGTCTTGGGTGTGCGCTATGATGCTTTGTCAAACACTTTACATAAGCAAACATCAAAACGATAAGTCGTCGTCACATAATCGTCGTCACTCACGGTTTAGCATCAAGGCAAAGTGCTTTTCTTTGCTCTCGTTGGCTTTCGTATGAAACGTTTTTAAGATCAAATTGCAGCTCCACATATACGTTGATTTTGCTCCAGATACAAGTGTTACCTTAAAAGGCATAATGACCAGCATTTAAAACTCCGCTGCTGATAAGTGTCTGTCTTCATGTCAAAAACAAATAAACTTAACAAACCAAGGTACGATATAAATATACAGTGTAAATATGTATTTCTAAACACTAAAGCTTCACAAATTATGCAAATGTATTCCTTTGGTGTAACCTGCAAACCCTATCATTGTCCCTCTGGATACAATACTGATTTCTTTTTAGCTTTTGCTTTAATTAGCATGTACAGATTTCTCCGAAACTTTACAGTTATAGCAGTCCGTTAAATACACCAGAGACTTTCCCCAGAGCTCCAATCTTTCTGACTACCTGTATCTCTGTTTACCTTTCTATTTATTATTCCGCCTTTCCAATCTTTGTAGACTTGCCCGAAAGCTTGTATCTCAGCTTGGCTTTTAAGTTTGTGTGGGTTTTTTTCTTGCTAGATTTTACAGCTCTCAGAATAACCATTGCTGTTCTTTTTGAGGCAAGTGATGGTGTCAATTATTGAAAGCGGATCATTTTTTATACCTCTTATACAGGTTCGTCAGTACCCAGCGCATTCTGCAGTCTTGAACCAAAGGACAACATGATGAAAAATATGCAGCGATTTAGCATCAAGGTCATTGTGGCAGAGCATTTCTCAAGAGGGCTGAAAAGTCATCTGCGGATTGAGCAAATAAGGCCAGGTGGCTGATGAACTCCAGGAATAGTTTGACAAAACCCTATCACCAGTGACAAATTAAAGTGTCAGTGCCCGCCCTACACGGCATCACATTTCCTGTGCTGTTCCGTGATAAGCCCCGCCGCCGATGTGATCCAGCAGCACATGGCTGTCTGAAAAGGCTATGAGGACAGAGGTACAGTAACTGGAGACCCAGGCAGATGCTCATCTGAGTATTGATTGGGCCAGACGTCCAGACGACTGTTACAGCCACTGAGGCAGGCAGACAGGCCTGACGGCTACCTCCTCCTCCATCCTCTCTGCAAATGAAAGGAACCTTTTTGAAAAATGTGACATGACATACTGTCATTTAGCGCCAGCGAATAAAGGAATAGGTTTCCTCTGTACGTCCCTTTGCTATCACACATGTAAACATGCCGTGCCTCCATTGTGTCTGTCAGAGACACAGGCAGCTTAAAAATGTGTTTTCACACAGTGCTTATGTCGCACAGCATGTGTCCTTGTGTTTCTCCTGTAGAGGATTTGTGTCACACTAATGTCCTGGCTGCCACAGCCACAGTTCAGTGGAGAACTGTACACAAAAAAAAATGTCTGGCTGCATAAAAACTTGGCAGAGAGGTTGAAAGGATTGTTGTGGTGTGGGTGTCAGTTCAGTTTAAGGTTAAGATTTATCATTACTGCGACATAGGAAAGTGGTCTGTTGGTCACTGTCTCAAAACAGACAGCTTGATGAATCAGGCATTTAATAAAGTATCTCATTTAACATGCAGGTAAAGTTGGGACTCAATAATTCATTTAAAAAAAAAAAACATGTTGACATTATTTTTGACTACAAAAAGCTATGACTAAATGTGATTTCAGTTGGCCTTTCAGAAACATTGTGCCCGCTTATCACCCCATGAAAGTGCTGTTTACACTTCTGTCTACATCAGCATGTATACATCATACATGTATAGCATGTATAATACTTACAATATGGCAAACCAGTAGGTGCTGAATTTTGCAAAAGGCAGAGTGATGCAGCAAAATGTTTGTCAAAGCAACAACTAGCGTGACGGAGCATTTACTGTATGTATGTATGTATGTATGTAAGAAGATGGAGTTTTTGATTTTCACTTTTGGCGTCATATTGCACCAAAAACAATATGGTAGGAACTGGTTGCCTACATTTGCTGAAAGTTTTTTTTTGCGGTCAACGTCTTTTCTTTTCTTACTTCTTTTAATTTTTTTTACTTAAATACTAGTCACGTGTTGCTGGAGTTTTGACCTTTTTCAGATGTGCTCCTTTCTTCATGCACCTTGGAAGTGTGTGGAATTTTGCTGGAAATCCCTACTCTGCTTTTACTTAAATAATATGACAACAATTTAAACCTGGAATAAATAACAACTGGTGTAGATGTGCAAAATCTGGATCCATCAATTCTAAATGATTCAACCCTTATACAGTTGGCATACATATCAGATTTATATACAGCAATGGCTACCAACAAGCTTGCATTACGTAAACTCAAAATTCAGATGTATCATTCGTGACGTCATTTCCCAGTCAGAAACACTAAATCATGCCTGTTAAATGGTATTGAGACTACCAAGACATGTGATCAATACAGCTGTTGCATGAGAACTGAAGACCTTTGACTATGTCTGCCAGAGGGCACGATACATCATCTGAAATGCCCTTATGTATACAAGCATCCCAACAGAAGCGCGTACTCTCTCTCTCTCTCTTATACACAGACACATTCAGCCTCTTGTCAAGGCAGCCACGCGAGTAATGGCCCCAGGTCTCCTCCTGAACACGGACTAATGAGAATCTCAAATCCGACAAGCAGAGTGCATTTATCACGTACACACACTTAATGACCCCACCACCCGGGCTCAACAGCACGCTCACGCCAGTATCTAGCCCCATTATAGATGGCCCCGTTTGTCCCATCGCTTTCCTATTATTATTATTATTATTATTATTGTTATTGTTATTATTTATTATTATTATTATTATTATTATTATTATTATCATCATCATCATCATCATCATCATCATCATCATCATAATAGCTGCTTGGTCAAGGATGAAGAGAGAGGAGGAGGGGGTGGGGAAGAATAAAATCAGAGGCAGTGGTACGTCTTCTTGCAAAAGAGAGCTTTTGTTTTTTTCTCCTCTGTCTTACTTCTTCCTGTCCATCTTCCCGCCCTCCCAGTGTGCATTGGTCTATTCTCAACTTCTTTTATTGTCTTTGTGTCAGCTTCACTCATGTCTCTAAGAACCTAAAATGCAGATGACTCGGGCTCAGGAATGGTGAGGGCGCCGACAGATGAATACTACATGCGCTGCTTTGATCTAGCACTATGAAGTGTTTTTTATTTGTGGGTTGACACAAAGCTTTTCACAAGGACTCGAGAAACTCTAAAGACGCGTCTGTTAAGGAAACCTGGACTTTCAAATGATTAGACATCCGGCAGTGGATATTAAACTATAGTCAGTGATTCAGAGTAAATTGGTGACCATTTCAGGCAAGATTCTTATATTATCATACCTCTTCATCTTGAATCACAAACTCAAGATGTAATCATTCAGAAGGTACTAATGTCAATGTAGAAGTAATGGCATCCTAACTACAATGCCTGTATAATCCCCAATGTCCATTGCAGGGATCTTTGTTATGCTATATGGTTTAGGCTCTAATTAAACGGACTCCTAAGCAAGCCCTGCTGCCTCTAATGACTGTTGGGGATTTAGACAGAGATAAGGGCTTATCCTTAAGTGCTGGATAGGCTACATTATCTAAACTGAGATCCAGGCGGTGCTTTAACACACAACACATTAGACACATGCAGGAACACCAGCAGCCAGCAGTCTTAGCAACACTTTAGTGCTGCTGAGTAGGGCTGTGCAATTAAAAGTTTAATCACGATTACGATATTTGGCTCTTTATGATCACAAAAACAGAGTAATCGAGAAAAACGATTATTTTGCACATTACATTTGGCAAGTAAACTCTTATTTTGTCTTGTGTTCTGAATGAGAGAAAAAAAGATGTTCAAACTGGAAAGGTATTAAGGGAAATTCCACGGTTCAAGGTGTTTGAACTGTTGATTTGTTTAACTGTTTTTTAAGTTCAATAAATGCAACATCTTTCCAAAAGTGAATGAGTTATCGTTTTAAATAATTGTGATTTATAAATTAAAAAAAAATTCCCATAATGGAGCAGCCCTACTGCTGCGCTGGTAAAGGCCCCACGTTGTCAGAAGAACGATGGACAACGGTGATTGATGCCTCAGATGCCGCCTCGGAATCAGATCAGATCTGTCAGATTGCCAACTGGGTCTTATGATTAGTCATTTTATTTGTCAATTCAGGACACGGTATGCTTTCTCCAACTCGACCCTGACAGCCATAGGCAACTGGTACAAGCATAGCAAGACAAATCTGTTTTTACAAACTTTACTTTTTTTATGTTTACCCATCTGAGACTGCTGCAAAGGGACATTAGATGGTTATCTTAATAAGTGTTGCAGCTTTAAAAAGTTTCATTTTGGGACAAATCTTATAGGATTTGTAGCTTTGATAGACTTGCCTCTCAGAACATTTCATAATCCTCTGTCTACTAAAAGAGTTCAATATTTGCAATCGTTTTTGATTCTTAAGTCTCGAAAAATTCCAGTAATTTCTATTAGCAAATGGAGGATGTGCTGCATTGTTTTGTTTTTTTAGAAACAATCAAATGTACACAACACAAGATGGATTAACAGAATGGGTGCCACACTTTTGTTGTCAGTAGAGTTGTTCATAGCAACAGAATCTAAGATAGATAAAGTACTTAATTAATCCCAATGGAAAATTGCAGGCAATCATGAGGGTGAAGCCCAGGAACGTCCAGACAGTTTTATACGTGATATGTTTGTCTCATTTGACTACTTTGACTGATCATTCAAGTAATTTAGCACCGTTGATAATTGGGCGCCGCCCTGTGATGCTCAGTGCTGATGAAACGGGACCTGCCAGCCTAAATCTGAGTGGTAGAATTGATTGTCTGGCTGATTCCAGACCAGTGAGCTGTGAGACGCTGTCATTCTTTCCCACCCCCCCCTCTCCCTTTTCCTCATTTAGATTTACTGTCTTTCCAACTGTCACTGTTCCTGTCCCATTTCTCTGTTTCATGCCCCGGCTCCTACTATCTTCCTCCCATGTTCCATGACACAGTGTAGGCTTTGATGAGGTGAGAGGAGCCACGCTCTTGCTTGGTGCATGATTGCCCATGGCCATTGACTTTTCTTGGCAGAGACGGAGTTGTTAGAGCTATAAAATGAGATAAACCGAGCTTGAAAGCTTCTGGGTCTTTCACTATGTGTTTAGATGATATCATCAGTGTGAGACAGCGGTAATAAAAGTGAGGTCAGCTGCCACCGTGGGCTACTGCCCTGAAAGGTAGCACTGCCCTGATAAGACTGCTGTCTCTTTTCATCTCACCTCTTAAGGCTTCTGGTGTGGGATGAAGCTGACGCGTGAATGTCGGGTTTGAGCATAAAAAGGCTATAATAATTGGATGCATGCTCCACGTACGGAGACTGTTTGTCCCAAAGACAATGATAAAGTGTTTAATCTTCCCAGGAACAGCGAAGCACACAGGCATGATGATGCCATTATCTCTGTGAGGCACTCTCGCCGAGAAGCCTCACTCTTACCCTTGATTTATATTTCCCTTCATCAGCATCGACCACTCGGATTGCAAAAATCATTCATTTATAAAAGCAGGGCTCGCTGCTTTTGTTCTTGTTCAACTGAAATCCACCAAATGTACTTGTCACACATTCCTGTGGTAGCTGCTCTCCCCCCACTCCTTATAATCTTGTTGGGGTAATGTGACAGGGATGGATCTTCTGGGTGACGGCTGTGTGATTGCTAACAAGGGATAAAGGCAGTGGAAGAATCTTCACAGCTATTTATCTTCCTTTGATCAATTCTCTACTACTCTGCCTTCATGTGTTTTATATTTTTAGTAGTAATCTCTGTTTTGGCACAGTGGGTCCTATTAATTTGTCAGGACGAACAGAAATAAGAAAGAGCCCTACTGATTGCATCATAGTGAAATAAAACGTGATTGGTGAGGGGAAAACAGGTATCTTACCTCTTCAGCGCTTGTAGAGATGCCTCATTTAAATGAGCCAAACTTTGGAGATATGCCACTCATAATTCACATTTCGTGGAGAGGGTATAGAAGTGCCGGGAGATTGATAATTCATTCAGGATGTCTTTCAAAATAGGAATTTGCAAAGAGTTTGAAATGCAAACGGTGCAGCAAGCTAATTGGTACCACAGGGGAGATAGAGATCAAAGAGCCTCTGTGTTAATGGAGAAGTCTCACTCTCTTTTTGTACACTGCCGTGAACGGACACAAAGCCACCGTGAAGTCCTCAAAGTGGTGGTTCTCAGCTGGAGCATCCCTAGCAATCGCAACGAAAAAGTTACATTTGTTTCCACTTAGTTTATCACCAACATTCATTGGTCTTTCCAAACCAGGTGAATTTAAAGGAAACCTATGAAGAGTTGCTTGCCCAGGTCCTTTCAATTTTTTTACATCTGTTGTTAGAGGCTCTAACCCTTATATGGCTTTCTGTGCAATTTAACAGTATGTAAATGTGATTGGCCAGTGTTTTGCTTTGACCCAAACTGACAGTGGTCTCTTAGCTTTGGTTTAGTCTGAAAGCCCATCTCCTGGCAAGAAGAAAGATTCACCATTTCTCTCTCCCATCTTCTCCCCTCAATATATTAAAGCATTCTACGCTGAAAATATCACCCTGCCTGGTCTGTTGAATGTCTGCTACATCCAGGTAGCTTGTGGCTCTCTTCATGCTCTATAGGGAGTCAGCAGTTCTGTGTGCATTATGAAGGAGATTATATCGGCTCTTTTCTCCTTTTATATCGGCTCTTTTTTTCCATTGTTTTAGCAGAGCAGACAGCAGTGTACTGCATTAGAACAGGGGTGTTGCATTTCCATGATGTACAAGCACATCAATCAGTTTACAGGGGAGAACACTGATTTAACTTTCAAAATACCTATTCAAGGTACTGTATATTATTTATTGCATATAATCCTCACTGATGTTTTTAATTTCACAGAAATTCCGGCTGCTGTTGAGCCCCATTTTTCATGGGGCTTAGTGCTGCATGACATGAGATTATGTGATGTTGATTTTAATTTCCATACACAGTTGTATCAAGTAAATGTCTTTGCCAATGAATGGAATAACACAGCTGCCCCTGGTTCATTGATTCCTTTTGCAATTTCACTCTGGAAACTTCACTCAAACACTTTCTTACCCACCTCTAAATGTTCCCAAGAGGTTGTCCTCCAGTCGATAAATTGGCTAACTTTGGCTTTTGGGTGAGGTTAGAGTCCCTGAAATAAAAGGTAAAATGAAAACACAAAATACAGCAAACAACAACACTCAGCCTGCCTTCTACTCTTGCTTTGCATTTCGCAGCAGTAGCCTCGGGAGGTATCCAATTATGACGCCCTTGAGGGAATGACAGTGCTTGGATTTCTGTCAATACAGGGTTCAGGTAGTGTTTCTCAATAACATTCTGAATTATTGATGACAGAAAGATTGAAAGGAGATGGGGGTAGTTAACATTCACTTTTATGTATGAAGAGAAGACAGAGATGAGGGAGAGGGGCTAGACCAATTGCTGCCCAGCATATTTTAAAATTATCTGTTTGATTGGAGGACCCCAAGGTAATACTCGTTTTAAAATGCCGTAAGGACTGCAGAAGATTGAAGGTGCATCCTGAGTGACGGAGAGCACAAAATGGTCAGGAATTATAGGCCTCTCTGAAGATGAATCTGAATAATTAACAGGAGACAGACTTCTCCTCTGGTGCATGCCTGATTCTTCTTCCACTGATAGCCCTCTGGGCTTTTTTTTCGCCCATTGCAAATAGACATGAAGACGATGGATGATGCCTGCTGCGGTTTTGCAGATCGATTAGAGAACCGTCTCACTGTCTGAGTCCTGCATAGATCCCTCTGTGTGGAGTCTGGCCAACTCGCTGTCTGTAGAAAGAAGTCCCGATAAAAGGCCTGACTGGAGACTGGAGTGCGCTTACAACTGATTAGGGTTTCCTATACCACCAGTATCTACCAGACCGAACGACAGCACAGATGTCGGTGCCACTTAAATGCCTGTGCTGCCCTCTGGTGCGACTTTTTTTCTGTCCTGGACTCAGTCTTGACTCGGACTGAAACCTCTTTGGACTCGGTCTTGACTTGATCTCGACTAGTCCTGGTCTTGGACTTGTCTTGGACACCACAAAGGTGGTCTTGACTACAGCCCTACCGTGGTCACTGCCGCAGTCAAAAATGTCTGAGAAACAACACCAACAGAACTAAATGGTGCATTCAAGTGCACATCGTAAACGTATGGTGCATTCAAGTGCACCTTGAGAAACGTAAGCTTGTTGTAAAGTACTCCTCTGCCATCTAGTGGTTTTTCTTTTTGTTGTTAAGCTGCAATTGACTGGTGAAATGAGTTAGTTATTACATTTCAAATAAATTATTTAAATTTGACCATATGACCTTAGCAATAAACAAGCTGTTCTTTAATGTCACCAACTGCCGTATTTGTGAGCTTGTTTTTTTAAAGGTTCAGGCACTGTTTTAAAAGTATCGTTTTAGCACCAGTATCAGACAAAACCCAGACAATACCCAATCCTACAACTGATAGTCCACGTCGTATCAGTGCAGTGCTGAAACAGTTATCAGAACTTTTGTGGGCTCTTGCTGTCAACTTGGTTTTACTTTGACATTAATCCTGCCATGGAAGCTCACGTATAAACCATGCTCTAATCTGTGGGGATTCTTCAATAGAGGATAGAAGAGTATAGAATAGAGTAGTCTGACATGGGGTGACAATCGATGGCCTCTGCAACAGGACAACCCGTCACTTGTCTGAACTCTGTGGGTGCTGAGGTTAAAGCAGCATTCCCCTAGGAACAGACTGAGTGGCATTGATGGCAAGGAGGGTCCCAACCTCCCCTGACAGACACATCTCATCGTGGATGCCATCTTGCCCTCTCCCTGCCATGGCACAATGCAGACACTATGAGAATGAGACTACATTATACTGACACCAGGCAGTTGACATACTAATCCAAGAATTTAAAGGACTACAGGGACCATTGATTTTCTATTCTTGGTAAAAGGCAAGAAGCCAGCCATCACTCCTCTTCGACCAGGGATGCTAATGGACTTTTTAAAATGTTGCCACGGTGATCCCCTGGAGCCATTCTGTTTTTGCCATTGCAAGGCCTTTGAAATATACCGAAATCCCAAGCTCCTTTATCTGACATGTTTTTATTCAACAGCCCAGCTTAGATGTCTCTCCTGTGTCAAGTGTTTATACACAGCATCTGTCTGGTCAGTGACTGCCAACACTGGAAATCTACACTCTGACTTTGGTTTTAAAGAATGAAAGTAGAGTGACAAATAATGGTATAAAGCTACCTGCACTGTTTGTACCTGTGGATTTATAAGTTTTAGTTTTCCATTTTGGGTGTAACAGTTACCATTTATTAGGGGTGGTAATCACCAGAGGCCTCATGATACGATATCATCACGATACTTATGTCACAATACGATATTATTGCGATTTTAAACATATTGCAATATTCTTCAAATTATATTGCAATTTATAACCTTTTTTCCAACTTCAAATTTTTCCCAATTTCAAATTATGCTCCCAAAAGGAAACTTAGTCAACATCTGTTTTATGAAAAAAGATATATTTCTCTGTTTGTTCATCTCACTTCAATTGTATTGCTGCAAAATGGGATTGTCGAGCAGACAAACTGACCAACACATACATAATAATAGATTGATTCTTCAATACAGTATTGCCACAGAAAATATTGCGATACTATGCTGGATTGATTTTTTTTTTTTTCTTTTCCCCCACCCTTACCATTTATTAATGTCAAACCTTTAAACTTCCTCACACACAAGTAATGAATGTTTTTAGTGCCTTTTTATATTTAGTATACAAAAATAATAGTTGAAATCACTATCAGAACCCACTGAAAAGGTTTGAAGCAGTGTTTTGAAGGACATTTTAATTTTTATTAGAGGTAGCAATCAAGGTAGCGAGGTAAAAAGTTATTTTCTTAAATGTTGAACCTGTATGATTTCAGTGTACTATCAACTAGGCTGCATGTCTTGATAAACTGTAGTAATCTTTTAAAAAACTTTTACTATAAGGGCATTCTTAATCAGAGCTAGCTTGTAACTACACTAGAATGTACTCCTTTGTGCCACATGTAACACTCATCTGAAAACTAGCCCATACAATTCACCTTTGTATCCTGTGGGGCTTGGTCTCTCAATTAGTGCCCAATGCTCCTTGATCCCAATACCAATTTGCCACGACGGCGTCTACGTGGTTAGCCATTGGAAATCTAATTAGCTAAGTTTTTCCTGTCTGAAAGGGTTGAGGGCAGAGTTGAAATGACTGCTGGGTAAAGAAAAGAATTGCTCCAAAAAAAGACAAAAGTGTATTCCGCTGATATTTCTTTAGGAAAGAATATTGATGGTCAATAGTCACTCACTACTGAGGTGCATCCCTCAGGAAATATTGTTTGAATGTCAGCTATGATTGTTTGTGCAGAGTCAACTCCAGGAAGGATGTGAACACTGAAAGAAAAACAACTCTATGCGCATGAGGATGTGCTGTGTGATTCGTGTCATGGGACTGCAGTGAGTTTGGTGGTCTGATGAACCTTCCAAAAGAAGTTTAGGGAGGAACAATATGGCTCAGGCCTCAACAATGAAGTGTTTGTCTCCCCATGCCCCATTCATATCATGTGTTGTTGTTCCTCCTGTCACATTAAAATTCCCATGTGGTTGTTTTGACAACAACAAAAATCATCAGGCAAGTTCTTATTTACTGGTCTGACAAACCAATGAAAGCCAGACAACTTGACACCCTGTCATTACTTCCTCATGCTAATGGAAATTACATTTTTAGTCAACAGATTTTTATACTATTATAATATGTGCAGCTGCTTTTAAAGGTCCCATATTGTAAAAAGTGAGCTTTTCATGTCCCTTGTGATTATAAAGCAGGTTGAGGTGATATATAAATACTGTGAAAGTATTAAAACAATCAGTCCACAGAAATGCACACAGCCCATATTCAGAAACTGTGCCTTTAAACGAGCAGTCAGGACTTCTCCACGGTTGTGATGTCACAACTATACTATAAATAGGTAGAAAGTGCCACTACAGTGCTGTTACTGTCATTCCCCTGCTGCAATGATGGCACCGAGACTCAGAGAGCGCAGATGCCGAAGACCCGGAAACGCTGACCCATCAGAGCAGACTGGGCTTTTCCAGGAGGAGGCTTAAAGAGACAGGCGTTAAAACAGAGGGTTTTACACAGAAGGTGAATACAGGTATATTCAGACAGACAGTATGAGAAATATAAAGTGTTTTTTGAACATTAAAGCATGTTAACATGTTCTAGTAGAAACCCAAAATATAAGTATTAACCTGAAAATGAGCATGATGTTGGACCTCTTAACAAACGACTCCATTTTCAAGCTTTTTGGTCTAAACGATATGTCGTTAAAAGTGGTAGAGCTCCCATATACTCTGACACTCAGAGATGTGCCTGGTATCATTGGAAAGGAAACACTCAAGTTTTTGTTACAAGGGTCAGGGTGATTCTAGGCCTTACTGACAGAGTTACAGAGGCTAGAATGGAGGTTTTTTATTTCCGCCCAAGTCGTACATCTGTAAAATTATTAAAATACACTGCTGTAAACACATCTAGTGAGATACAGACAACACAAGGTCATAGCCACATGTCTCAGCTTACTACAGAAAAAAGAAGCCAAAAGACTCAAAAATGGATTTTATATGAATTCTTTTCTACATATAGGTCTGTGCGTTTTTCTGATTTCCATTTAAAAAGTGCAAAGAAAAAAGCCAATAAAGTACAAAATAAAACACTTCTCAAATACACAAACACACCCACATCAATCATACACATACTTGAAATAACTATATACAAAAATATATAGAAATAAGTAATTATACATTGCACAGGGTGTAATGCTTATAGGAGGCCCTGTTTTTGCTTTGACACAGCTCCAGCCATTACAGAGTTACAATTTTAGGGGCGAATGTGGTATCTATCTTCTTGTCTGCTCATTGGCTAAAAATGTGGACGGGTCTTATAGCATTTAAATCTAACTGGTCCGAGCAAATGTCGATCGTTTTCACGTGGGCTCATATCGCGTCAGAGGACTCTTTGGCTTTTCATTGGTGTATCACAGGCAAACCTTTACCGATTGGCTTATACCAGATGTCTATTGAAATGTTAGAACCCAGAGAATACAGTGACGCCCACATCAAGTTGCTAGGAGCCTCAGGAGAGACGCGAGCAGCGTTAGAAGTGCGGAAATGAAAAACAGTTTAGCGTTTTTCCGTTGTGATTCGGCCAGAAACGTCAAGATTGTGAGGCAAACAGCTCGTTTTGGATATAATGGCTTGGATAATCCATTTCCTTGGACTCTTGGGGATTTAAGAAAAAAAAGTTTTGGGCAAAAAATCCCCGCAGTGGCTAAAGGGACAAGGATAAAGGTATGGATGCACTACACACCAGCTGCGCTGTTTACGCTGTATTGTTTTATTTTCTTTAACTTTGTAGCAGTTGTGTAACATCATCTTATGCTTTGTGTGTGGGCTTAATGGAATCCTGAGAGTCTAAGCTTTCAATTGGTGTGTCGCATGGCTGTATATTCTGAAGATTTAATGCTTTAAAGTTATAAAAAAGTTTATGAATGGAGGTTACAGCGACGCCACAGCCACAAGGTGTACCGTACACGGTACAGTGAACGTTAAGAGGCTTCTGTAAAGATAGCTTTACAACACAGCAAGAAATAGTATTTGTTGTTGGAGCAGGTCATTGGAGGTATAAAGGGTATCATGGAGACACTGATGTAACCTGATGTTTCTATAAGCACCACTGCAGTACTTCATTTGTTGATTTGCGTGAATTATATAACATCACACCCAGTATATTCTACAACCAGGGTCTGTATTCTTTTGTCCCGTTTTTGCTCATGTACCTTTCTTAGTGAATGCTGTCTCTGTTGCTTTTTCTACAATTACTTATATCTTATATATAATTACTACTTATATCGCCTAGTTTAGGAAGCTGTTTTATAACAGCCTGCTTAGAGCAGAGGCTAACATGGCTAATTGTTTCTGAAGTTATCGAGGAGTCAAGGGATACGCCCGCTATATAAATATGTCAGTGGAGGATAGTGGGGCTTAAAGATTTTCACAGCCAAGGGGCTGAGAGATATCCAAGTGCACAGAGGTGTGAGGTGAGAGGTACACTCTATTCTGTGGCTATCAAAGCGAGTGGATTAGCCTCACCGCCACTGAAGCACTGGTGAGGTCAGGGAATATTAGAGGGTGATTCTGTATTAGGATTATGCTCCGCTGTTTAGGTGTGTGCAGCAGGTGTTGGCAGAAAATAAATGTCCTGAGAGTCAACAGGTGCATACTGTGCAATGCAGTTGATTGAGGATAAAACTAGAATTTAGGATTTTAAGTGTGACTTTTTTCTGGGGCCGTTTTTCCTGGCCAAGCGGGGACCGTAGAACATATTAAATTGCAAGTGTTAATGTCTGAATTCAAATGACTCCCTGGCCTCCATGCCAACCAATAAAGACCAAGATTCTTATTATTAAAGTCTCATTTTTGCATTAATGCAATTGAAGGCCTTGAGACTCCAAACTTCTCTGTGGATACGTCTTATCAAACCGCAGCCGAGCGCTGTTGGCTAATCCAAATGAATGTCAGATAATCAATGGAATCCCAGCGTCCCGGAAACCCCTTTCCCGCAATGAGACCCAACTGCCAATGTCTCCCAGATGGCTTAACAAGTCCAGTTCATTAAAAACTAAATGATCCGGGGACCCCCGCCCCCCGTCCAAACCCTAGAACACAGAGAGCAAACACGAGCTCAGATAAGCGGTGGCTTATTTCCTTTCGACAGCTGTCAGCTCATCAGCCGTCCACTCCCCCCTCAGATTGCCCAGAAAGTCATTAACTGATTAGACTTTGTGTTAGGTTAAATTAAGAAGGTTCAGAGGGAGATGCTTTGTTGACACATTCGCACGGGAGGTAAACCTGGGAGCTTGAGGACGGCAGGTGTGTGTCTACTTTGTGTCGAAAAGGTCAAATGGGGATATGCAGCCATTTTACTCCAGTTGTTTTCTCAGGACAATGTCAGAGCTGGAACATACCGGATCAGAGCCCTAACCTTTAATATGAGAATATAAATATAGTTCCCAGTATGTATACGGTTAGAAGATGGCTGTGTCTCATGTGACCTTGTTATTTGCACACACTGTGACTATACAAATCACAACATGTAAATAGGAACATGTTGGCATTATTCTGTCACTTATTGGGAGCAGCTAGTTGGAACCGGTTACCTCCAGGATCTGGGCTAACCAGGCTAGCGCTGGGGGCCTCAGACAGAGTTGATGAGATGAGAAGGGTATGTATGGCCTTATCTACTTATCTAACTCTGGGGGATACTGGGGGATGGGGTGAATAAGACAAAGTCCCAATAAGTCGGCGTGTTCCTTTTGAGTTTTTGTCAAATCACGCTGTTTGTTGCATATTTTAGCCTAATATTAAATGTCAAGCCAAACCTTTTGCATATACTTTTAATGCCATCTTTACACAACGAATTCAATTGTGTAAATAATATTATGATTTAAGGTAGGCTGCATTTTATGAGCAAATAAAGAAAACTAAGTATCTGAAGGAGCATTCAGTGCCAGCTTTCAATACGCCATACAATACTATAACAACTTTTATAGTCAGTTTACACTGAAATTAATTTTGCATCCTTAAGGAATTGACACTCAAGAAATGTACACACGTTGAACATACACTTACACATATAACACTTTTCATACGTACAAAACACTTTCAGTCATGACAAATAATATATCCTCTGGATTCAGATCTCAGATAGCAGCACACTACTACACTCCATTTAAATGGCCTTTTGGAGGGTGATTTCATGTCCCTTGTTAGTACATTAATCACTACACAGCAACTTGTAAGCAAGTCTGATGTCTCATGTAGTGTGATTAACAAACTGCAGTACATGTGGAACAGAAATGTACTGTATGTTGTGTATTTCAGGTGCAAGATTGAACCATTTTTGCAACAGGATTCATTGATGTGGGTTTTTTGTACTGCCATATAATCCTCAAACATAGATTATGAATTTATAAATCTGTCTGTAAAGTGGCTTGAGCATGTCAATATTTTGAAAATGATTCCAGTCTTGCTCTGAAGGATTATATCCTGACACAGCATTTCTCTCCTTTGTTGGACTTGTTGACTGAGGGCTCATCAATTTGTTTATACATGATCACAGACCTTTACTCTTGCTGAGCCAACTCCCTTTTTGACGGTTTCCCTTTTGGAAAATGGCTAAGGGCCATGACAGTTCAGACTAACCAGTTCTACAGCAACTGGCAACCAAAGCAGCTTGTTTTTGTGTATTACATTGTGTCAGTGATGACATGTGTGTCTGTTCAATGTGCTGCTGACTGACAGTTTTTTAAATGTTGCAATGAAAGGGTAATCAATTCTTTAGTCCTGTATTTAATATAGCCTGAAGTTCATCACAGTGTAAGCGAACTCTGTTCTTTTAAAGTGCCCATATTGTAAAAAGAAAGATTTCCATGTTTTTTTTTTAAAAATTATAAAGCAGGTTGAGGTGCTTTATAAATCCTGTGACAGTATCAAAACACTCAATCCACAGAGAAATGCACACAGCCTGTATTCAGAAACTGCCTTTAAACGAGTCGTCAGGGTTTCTGTACGGTTGTGATGTCACAACTATGCTCTATATAGGTAAAAAGTGCTGTCACAGTCATTCTCTGGCTGCAATGACGACGCAGAGACTCGGAGAGCACAGATGCTGAAGGCCCAGTGCCGGGGGTGGGTGGAGCGAGGTGTTCTCCTCTGTGTAATCGTGCCAAGTCACCTGTGAAAGACTTTGGTTGGCAGTAAATAAGGCAGTTGTCCCGGTGGTCAGGGCCCCGGCAGCCTGCCTCCTCTCCTGGTAGCTTCCCTCCCTGTGGCTGTTTTTCTCTCTGACTCCATCCACCTTTTTTATGTGTGTCTGCACTCTCACAATCTCTGCGGTTCAGTGGACACTCAATCACATCACCGCGTTGACATAAGGCATTGCATGCTAATATGAACTTAGCTGCCACGTTTAAACATTGCCGCTAACATTGTCCAATCAGTTTTTTGTTTTTTTTACTTGATTTACTAGCCCAATGCAATTTAAGCGTTAGGAGTACTGCAATATACTCCAAGCTCTAGCAGCTATGGTTGAATCACTGAGGTGCATATGCTAACTGTCCTAACCCTGATGACCTTGGGTCTCATTGTAGGTGGGAGGTGAATCTGCTGTGGGCCATGTGTTTCTGCTGAGGTCTCATCTTCTGCCAAAATGAGGCTGACGCCTGGCTCGCCTCGACCCGTCCTGCCGGCCATCCTGGCTCTCACCTTAGCCGCCTTCTTACCTCCGCTGTCCTCAGGAGCCACGCCGTTCCCCCAAGACCTGGAACCAATCAGCATCGTGGGCAGGGAATGTAAGTTCAAAATCGGTTGTCTTTTAGCTACATCTAAACTAACGATACAGCAAACCTTTTTACATTGGTTTGGGCCAAAGGAAACAAATTGAACGTGTGACTTTAAAGTGCTCATATTATGCTCATTTTCAGGTTCATAATTGTATTTAGAAGTTGTACCAGAATAGGTTTACATGGTTTAATTTTCAAAAAATACAATAGTTTTGTTGTACTGCACATTGCTGCAGCTCCTCTTTTCACCCTGTGTGTTGAGCTTTCTGTTTTTGCTACAGAGTGAGACATCTCACTTCTGTTCCATCTTTGTTGGAAGTTGCACGTGAGCAGTAGCTAGGTAAGGACTACTAGCCAGTCAGAAGCAGAGTATGAGGGCGTGCCATGCTAGCAGCTAGGCGAGCATTATAACGTGTGTAACAAAGTGACCACGTTTGTCTCTGAAGTAAAGGCTGGACTACAGTAGAGCTGTTTGGAGCAGTTTGTGAACAGTGTTTTCTGTTGGAGATGGTAAGTCCCTTTGGGGTGGACTTTGGGCTTTTTCACTTTGTAAACCTATAACGTGCACAAAAAAGATATATAACACAATAAAAGAGGGGGGAAAAAGCCAAAAAGCATAATATGAGCATTTTAAGCTACAGTTGGTAACTTTTATGAAAAAATACTTTCAAATATTTGCTCAAACTGTCACTATATCCTGACCGTACTACATGAATCAGATTATCTGTAAAAAAAAAAATTCACATTCCCCTGCCTCCTCCTGGCACCCCTAATGGCGGAAGGAAAACGACCAATCGGAGCAGAGAAGTCTCTTACACAGTGTCAATGACTGCTCCGATCAAACTGTGAAACCATGCAGCGCTGATAAAAAATTATCAATATTATTTTACTGCATTGCCTATTTTTTGCCTCAAAGCTTTTCAGAAACATATTTTAGTGTTCTGTTCAGCTGTAAAGTGAGAAAGTTTGCTCCGACCGGTAGGTTGGTTTTGGCTCGATCACAAACTTTCTGTGAAAAAGACCTCCAATATTGACATATACCACATTAAGGTATATATTGGCTAAATCGCAAACTTAACATTTTCACTCATGTGAAACCAAAACATCAATAACAAATGTTGTTAATTTGGACAAACAGGAATTTAGTAAAACAATCACAATACAATTACAATGTCAGTCCATTAAGGCTAATGCTGAATTAATGCACAGTCCAACATGTGACTGCAGCTTTCAGCACCAGCCGTTAAGATGAGACTTTGACTGAGGAGGATCTCCTGTGTGACGCTCTCAAGACACTGCTTCATCGGTCCAGCCTGGGGACTCATCAATGGCACCCAATCACTGGGGAGGTCCGCAGAAGAGGTCCTGGCTGCTCAATGTAATGGCCCATAATTGATTAAAGAGGTGGCTGAGACTATGGCCCACACACTGTAATTGATCTATCTGGAAGAGAGTAACGCAACCATTAGCAGAAATAGCTGCCCTAATAGTGCTATATGTGGAGCTCCATCCCAGGTGTAATGAGAGCAATTTATCACCTCTGGTTCCAGCAGGTGACAGCGTGGCACAAGGTCCTGCACAACTATGCAAGACGTCCGTTATGAATTGTAGTACTTCACGAGTCCGAAGTCTATGAAATCATACCGGAGTCACTACTTCTTTCGGAAAGTGGACAGGCGACTGTCCTCAGCATCTTGTCTTTTTTGTGACGGACTGCGTGCTGAGTATGTTTAAGGCAAGAACATATATTATTATACTACCCCTGCTTCTAGAAAAAGCTACTGCCATAGTTTTATCTTACAAGTATGCACTCTTTTCCCCAGAATTTGATTCTCAGCTGGATGCGTATGCTTCATAAACCACGTTCTGATGATTGATGTGAAACAGTGTGACGTGGAGGGCAAAGTTATAAAGTATATCATATGTTTTGGTCACAACTAAGGACTGTATCAGACAATTTCACTCGCATGAACTTTTGATTTAGACCATAATAGGACACTAAAACTCCGCTGACGCCAAAACTTTACAACACTATTTTGGGAGGTCCATTTCATCTACTCTGTGGTAATTGACAGTAATTGGTTTTGAATGGTGAATTGATTCCACTTTTTAGAACCATGTCATAATAAATACATGAAAAGGGTATACAGTTTGACTCTTCCCTTTACAGTGTCAATTATGTCAATTAGTATGTTGCTGTAAACCTAACACGTATGCACATAGGGGCTGCATTGTTGTAGGTTTTTTTGCTACTAGTAAAAGGGATAAGCTGAAATATAGTCTCACTTTGACTATTGACCAGACCTTCCTCCACAGCGCTGCAGAGGAGGGTCTGGCGAGTCCACACGTCATTCGTGGATGGGAGAAAAAAGTGCTCTGTTTTTGGCATTCCTTTAAACCAATCAAAATAGTCTTGGGCGGCGCTAAGTACTGCACGGAGCCCCGGTGCCGCTGGAAAATAGCCTGGGGAAGGAACTTGTTTTGGTGGAACGTGTACGTTCAAAAGTTGTTTTAGTCGTGCAACAGAAAACTCAGATTGGACAGATAGTCTGGCTAGCTGTCTGGATTTACCCTGCAGAGGAACAGTTAACAATAGTCCTCATAAATCCACCGAAGTTTAAAATGCCAACACAAAGAAAGCTGAAGGTAACGGACATCCGTTCGAAAAAAGGACATACTGCGGAATTTCCAGCAGCAACGGGGCAATACCGGAAGTGGATATAGACTAGATGAAATATGATCCAGGAAGTCCAGTTTAAGTAATGCATCCATTAGTTTTACACCTTATGAGATGCCAGGGTACAATACTATGAGAAGGTGAGGGACAACTTTGGAAATGTATCAAGGTGATAAGAATTTAATTTCTATCTGGACCAATTTCAAGATCAACTGTATAATTTGGCCGTTCACTGCACCAGATGCATTGGCACATATTGGCCAACAGTGCTGGATGATATTGTATTAAGGGCTGTGGCGATTGCTCACGGGGTCCGCGGCGCTTCTGGAACGACTCCCTGTACGCCTATCTTTTTTTGTCCATGACAGCAAGCTAGCTAGCTAGCTAGCCAGTGACAAGTGAGAACCGTTAATATTATGGCTTGTCCATCTCAAGTAGTCTACCAGTACTTCCTACTTCTAATCAAAGATACAGGTAGTCTTGTGTGCATTCGAAACATGGATACAGGCATGACAAGCATGCCAATTTAAAAAGAGGTATTGTTTGGAGTTCTGAGCCATGAATTTAGGAATTGCTTCTGTACTAGGAAGATAGGTTATTACGTATTTTTGAAGTTAAGATAGGTTAAGCAGTTAGGATGTTTTTCTGTAATGAGGCCTTTGGTTTGAGTCAGCCTGTGGCCAGCATCGTACATGATTTTTCAGATGGAGTGATCCTACATAACTCTGGGCACCATCACCTGCTCCTGGAGTTTGCGGTGCCCCAGCTGCCCCCCAAGCTTTAGAGGATGTGAAAGTGCTGAAGAGTAATTAGAAAATCCTCATTTACCAGGGGGAGGATAGCGGGGTGGACCGCTGGGAGTCTCTTCACCAGACAGCACAGCAAGGTCCAGCCCTCAGCCAGACATTAGGCATTTCAATCTTTAAACAGTCGATTCGAGACCAGCGGTTAGGGGGACATACGGCTCCCAGTACAGAGACTAATTTCCGATTTGTGGTGTATTTCTAGCGGGGATTGCTAATTCAGCAGCAGCCCAGGTCAGATGGGAGGCTGGAGGGCACTTAATACAGTACTTTACAGATCCAGAGCACCGTGGCTTTGAGCTTAATCTTTGCTTGGTTGTAAAATAAATAAAAATAATAAATAAAAAGAGGAGACAGCAGGGGAGGTTTCTGTGATGTGAAAGACAGCCTGGTGTCAGTATTGAACAGGGTAATTTTATTTCTGCCTGGGGCATCCTTCTTTTCCTAATCGAACATCTGCAAAGCATGTCCAGCTACTGACTCATTCTGTTATTGAAGTACTGGACACTGTCTGCCATTGTTTAAATGAATATTTCCATCCAGTGATTTAGCCTGCTGGAGTAGAAAAGGGCAAGAAGTAATTACAATACAGAAGAGGAAGAAGGAAAAATGAAAATCAGCCGTAGTGCAACATAGAGTTGGCATTACTGTACATCCTTCTCTTTCTCTTTGCAACACTTCTCCCCCCCCCAGATCATCATATCTCACAGTTGTTATGCTGCTGCACTTACATACATCTTTGTTATGTGTGAATACGCCTCATTTCCATTGAATGGTATATTTAATGTATCCTGCCTGCAGTAACGGATATTTTATTTTTTAGTCTTTTTTCACCATGTGGTGTTAATTGTCATAAGGTTTTTCAGGGCGGTTACATTGCATTCATGACTGACCTCTGAGACGGGTGAGTGCTATTTAACTGTGGGTCGACCAGACGGACAGATTTTTCCATTGAGATGGTTCTTATTTTTGGTTTCCTTGTCCTCACTTGGCACAGTCCCCAGACATGTCAGTTATGAAATGCTTACCAGGAGTCGTTTATTTAAATCAGACTTCTTTGACACGAAAAGCTAATTTGCAACTTTGTATGCTATTTTCTCCCGTGTTCATCCACCTACACAAGTGAACATTAGCATACAGCCTATGCTTGGGATCTTTGGCACAATACACCAAATTGTAATATTGGTTTATATATTTATATATAGTATATATTTATATAACTGCATAGGTGTGATATTTTACCAAGCTGCTGATTTGTTTTGGATAAATGTTAAGCCATTGTTGTCCTGTCGCTTTACAAATCTGAAACTAACAAACATAGCTACTTTTAAAAGCACTGACCTATGACCGCTAAGAATGAATTTCATGTTTTAAAAAGCCAGCCTTGCGTGGTGAACAGTTCTCATTGAACTGAAGTCAGGTTTGACCCCTGTCTTTCATTCCCGGTTCTGAAAACAATATTTTTAAAAAGACCTCAAAGAGACGAAATATGTCAGTGTCGTGTTTTGGAACGTTTGCTGAGAAGCTTAGCTAGTTGGCCGGTGTCTTTTATTGTTATGAGTTCTTGAACATTTTCTTTTTCTCTCCATCTCTTTACCCACGCAGCCTCCTACCTCTATCCCAGCTTCCAGGGACTCATGTCGGACAATGACACCGTCCGCCTGGGCCTGGACTTCCAGAGGATGCTGAGGATCAACCGCATGCTCTACATCGCTGCCCGGTCAGTCATCACCACTCACCTGCAAGTTTAACATTACAAATTAGGAATAAAAAAAAAAAAAAATGTATATCTGCCGATACCGAATCCCGATACCATACGTGTTTTTGCCTAGATAATAGAGCTGCACACTGTTTTTTGGTTTACAAAAATAACTAAGTTAACAAAGTAACTGAAAGATGTCTTCAGCTCAAGATTCAAAATTCAAAATCCTTTATTAATCTCACAACAGGGAAATTCACACTGACATTTCACTAAGTGCAGCTAGCATTTTTGTAGAACTCGCATATAAAATCAACTACTATTTAGAATGGTGTAGAATTAACTGACGTAAAGGAACAGAGTAAGGTGATCGGGGTGACTTCCGATCCCCGATCATTTGAAAAATGACCATATCGGCTCCGATGGAGACATCCCAATTACCAATGCTCTGATGTGGCTTTGTTTCCATTCTTTACTGAGGGTGGAAATCTGACTGGGGTGTTTAAAAATGAGCATACTTTTATCTGTCAGTACAAAAGATTTCTTTGTTTCGCACCCTCATACACAAATACATTACACTGTACACTATCTGCAAATCTAATCATGTGAATACATATGCATGGTTGCACAAAGGCTCCAGCAGTTTTTCTAGAGCATTTCTCAGCCTAGTTGCACGTTGCTCCCCTCTCGATCAAGATGCCGTAGGTTAATTATATAAAAAGTACAAGGTTGCCGCTCCTCTACCTATTTTCCATTGTGCAAACTAAATTCTGCTACAGTCTTTGGTTCTGTCTCAAACTGCAGTGCTCTCACTGCCAAGAAGATTACTAATGTACCTAAATGGACTTAATATTTTCCACAGCTGCATAACACAAAGTGCGTGCCTCACTTCACAAGTGATTCATATGGGTTGTTGCTAGTTGGGAAACCTTTGGTGTTGAAAAACTTTTTCTGAAGTTGAAAAGCCAATAAACTTTGCCGGTTAATCCACCTTCCTCCCTCAATTCAGCTTCAATCAGTCCTATTGAAGCATTTTTTGGAAAGCAGGTTTTGGTGAAGTGGTTGGATCAGAGGCTTATGGAGCTTTGCATTCAAGAAGTGTCATGGCTGACAAAAAAAGCATGTGGAGATGGCTCCAATAACGGCGTCTTGACTCTATCTCTTGCAGGGACCATGTGTTTGCCATCAATCTCGCCACTTCATCTGAGCAGATAATCCCACAGCAGGTAGGAAAGTCTGTCCACGTTCAGAGTCACCTCTGTTTCACTGTTTAATATTTGGGTTCAACATTCTCTTAAAATGTGTGTGGGTCGATATTCATGTATTTACCGAACAATATTTAATGCGTAGCATGTTTGTGCCATCTGTTGGGCTGTGATGGTATAGTTCTTTAGTGTTAGGGTTAGGGTTGCACTAGGTAAGACTTTCTGTCATATTTGCTGAAACTGACCCTATGTTCCAGTAGAACTTCATGAAGCTGGTAATTAAAAAAATAATCTGGCTCCTCTGGCTCCACCTACAGCCTGTAGTGTGATTTTCAAAAATCCACCGCTCCATGTTCAGATGCACCAATCAGGGCTGGGGAGGGTGGGGGGGGGTGTCTAACTGTATGTCAATCACCGCTCAGGCACACGCATTCATTCTCCTTTGTGGGGGGAGGGGGCTTAGGAGACCGTTTTGGGCTTTAGCAGAAAGGGGGGGGAGGGACTGAGAAGTTGTCGATGTTCAAATTCTTTGGCTAAGTCCTGGATCTTCACAATCCTACCTACAGCACCTTTAAAATAGGTTTTAGGATTCTGTGGCCATTTCATATACAATATGAGAAAACAGAATCTTTCCCATAACTGAAGCTGGGGTTTTGATAAAATATATATATATACATATATAATATTGTTTTTGCCATTTGCTCCAGTACAACATACAGGCGCAATGGAATACTTGTGCATACTTAAGTCTAGTTCTTGTTTTTCTGCACCACTTCACTTTAACGGGACAATCTCTTGTAATGTTTGTGTCTCATTATTTTCCTTTCTACCTTGCCTGGCTTTTCATTCAAGTAGTATCAAGCAATCTTTCTTCAGACATGTATCCAATACAAGTGGAGCCGGGCTCTTGTGGCTTTTGAAGTGCCATGCTCCTTCCTATCTGAATCTCATTTGTCAAACATGATTGCACTTAAATAAAAGCCCACCGAGGCCTGGACTTTTGTTTGCTTGTATTTAGATTAGCGCTAAACATGGATATTCATTCCGCTAAGGCCACCACTCGATCTGTCAGGGAGATCTAAACTATTGATTTAGGTGTCAACTGTGACACAAAGAAATGGGAACTTTAGAGCAGCACAATTTCATGTACAATTCATCTTTTTTCAGGTATGTTATATGAGAACTTGGATATTGAATGTTTGTTTATGATGCGTTTTTGTGCCATTTACCCAAACCTCTGCTGCCTCCAGTGTGACAGCACGAACTGAGTGGGAAATTATTGACGACTGTACCCAGATTCTGCTTCTTACCGCCTCATATTTCTCTGACTGACTCGTCAACATAAAAACTAGGTGTGTCTTCTTCATCACAGATCCATCCCTTTGCTCGGTCTCATTTTTAACCAGCTCTTCATTTTTCACACTGGGCACTCATTCTTATTCTCCCCTTCACTGATCTCCGCGGGCTTGGGTGGCCATAAGTAATTATTAGTAAACCAAATGGAGCGTGGACAAGGCCGGGTTTATTACCATAATGCTGACCCCTACTGAATCATATCGGATCGTCACAAAGTCGCGCCGGAGAAGTTCCATGCATGGACCTGGAGGGCTGATCCCACATATGCTGTCCGCTGAAAAAAGTCCATAATAAATGCACTATTTACTCCTGTTTGAATAACCTTTACTAAAAACTACAGCTGTTATGTTAGGAAATTACTGAGCCTTTGTAAGAAATGAAACCAGATATTTAAGACCTATTTCACGTATATCTGCAGAAAGAGCCAATAGGCTTTGGGCCAAGTGCCACAGAAAGGATAGGGAAGTCAGAGAGAATGACTCATTGGTGGTTTTGGCCATTTTTAGGGATTTGTTGACAATGTTGGCTCGAAGGTGTAAAGCAGGAAGCATTTCACAATTAAGATGCGTGTCTCTTCTTCATCAGGTGCTAGTTTCCCTGTGTACCCAGCAGTTAGATTGCATTTCTGATTTGACTGCTGGACTGAAAGCTATTCGATAAAATGGGAAAAGCAGCTCCGAGAACAAGGGGCCTGTAAGGACAAATTGTTTTTCAGGCACTTATGGTCCAAGATGAGTGACCCCTCGGCTCCAGTAAGGCCTCAAAATGTAATACAGCACAGGGTGGCTTATTGCCAGGTTGTAGTTGAGAACACCTTGAGACAAATTTAAGACCCAAACAGCCAAAAAGAGAGAGAAAGAAATGTACAAGTCTCTCAAGTTTTGTACCTTTCAGCATCTAAGGCATAGGTCTTGGACTCATCCTTGTTGGATGGTATCTATTTCTTTTGTGTGACAAGTTGTCTAGTTCCATTTATTTCTTTTGATGGGATACAAGGATGCGTACTGTACAATAAACAAGACAGTTTTGATAGAAATTGTCAAGATAGTAATTCAAAAATATGCCTATGTATGAAAATAATCTATTGTACATTTAAAATGTTATCATCAGAAAATAAAGGTGGACCACCAAAAGAAAAGTTTACAGGTTTAGTTTAAAACGTTTCTTCATGCAGGAGACAGCAGAGTCAACATTCAAAATGGCTGAAGGAGACCGTTTCAAGTCACGATTAGCATTAAAAACTACACATATCAGAGGAGTGGCCCTTAAGCTCAGACTGCAGACAGAAAGACCAAGAGCAGGCCGCCCCATTATACCCAAGTGTTGATACGTCACAGAGTGAGACATCAAGCTCCTGTCTGCTCAAATACTGTCAGGACTGTTGACAAAAGAATGACCTGGAACTAAAACAGAAGTGTACACAACCGTTTGTGGTATTTACGAACTCTGAAAAAAATCTGGTCAGTAAATTATCCGACAATTGAAAGGAGTACATTAAACCTTCAACTTGGCAGCTTGTTAACAAGTTGATGGATCTTTTTTCCATTACAGCCCACTGTGTGTGTGTGTGTGTGTGTGTGTGTGTGTGTGTGTGTGTGTATAGACTATAAGGGCGGAGCTTTTGGCCAGTAGATTAATTGGGGCTAATTGACTGCTCCTCATGTGGACAGTGAAGCAATGCAAACATCCTTTGCAGTCTTTTGATTCCAATGTTTGTTCTCACAGATCCAGACTTATTTTGCAGAGTGATTTTTATCACTGAGGAACCACAATGTTTAGCTGCCTGCTGACGAGCGGCGCAGACATTCCTGATATTTGTTTGTTTGTTTTTATTCCACAACAGTTTATTGAAGTTAATGAGATTTTCATCACAGCTGTCTCGTAATAGCACTTGAACGATTGGGAGCAACAAAAGCTGGGGTGGTGAGAAACAGCTTGTCTTTGAGCTGACAGTTGGCTGTCTGTTCATTTTTCAGAAACTGACTTGGAAGACGAAGGATGTGGAGAAGTGCACTGTGAGAGGCAAAAACAGCGTGAGTATTATCTTCCAGACACATCTTCCTCTCTCTCACTGTTTTTGCCTTTTCATTTCTCACTCCTTTCGCTCTCCTCCTCCATCGTTTCCTGCACGTGAAGATTTGTAACGAGCAACGGCGTGCAGGTAGCTTATCAGAATCAGTGGCACGACCATCAGTGGAGAACTGACTGTTTTTTTTTTTTTGGTAAAGCATTTTCCTCCCCAGAGCAACAGTGAAACAATAGAACACCAATGCTTGTTGCTAAGGAGGCGACACAGCATCATATAAACCAGGCCATGTGTTAATGTACTGTTAAAAGTGTGTGTGTAAAATGCACTCTCTCTACCAGCTGCAAGTCTTGCTTTGATTCTGTCGTTGTGCCAGTAGCCAACATGGCCCTGGTCCCTAATGCACAATAACATCAAGCTGTTTTCCACCTGACAGGATGAATGTTACAACTATATCAAAGTGCTGGTGCCACGTAATGATGAGACGCTTTTCGCCTGCGGCACCAATGCCTTCAACCCCACCTGCCGTAACTATAAGGTAAGATACTGAGCTGCTGCGTGCTGCCTCCTGGCCTCAATTACAGATAAGAGATCATGTTACAGTACTGCTGATATGAGATGTGTGTGGTTCTGTGGTTGTGTGCTGTTGCAGTTGTACCCCCATTATTTGAGTTGCTAATGGAAACGACAAACTGCAATCTAAACTCGTATGACATTTGCGCCTTGCTGGCTTTTTGTGAAAGTGTCCTCATCAGGGATATCATGTCATAAACACACTTAAACACAAGTCACAGAGGCTCACACAGAGCAGATGTTTTATACATCTGTGAAAATCTGCAAAATGCTGCATAAAGTCACAGTGTTACACATTCAGACTGGGGCACATGCATCACAAGACATGCAACCCTCAGGGGGGTGAAATCTGATATAATTACTAATATTTGTTATATATATATATATATATATATATATATATATATATATATGTATATGTATGTATGTGTGTATGTATATATGTATGTATATATGTATATGTATGTATGTGTGTATGTATATATGTATGTATGTGTATATATATGTATATGTGTGTGTGTATATGTGTGTGATGTATATATATATATATATATATATATATATATATATATATATATATATATATATATATGTATGTGTGTGTGTATATATATATATGTGTATGTGTGTATATATATATATCCCATACATTTTTGTGAGGATGGATAGTTTACAGTTGTACAATACACTTTACAAAAAATAACATTTAAACCTAAAGTGTGCAGCTATTTTATATTAATGAATGTCCATTGCATTACAAAGATACAAAGCTAATTAAGCCTGTCAGCTCCACACAACTCTCTCTGTATTTCTCAGTACAGCTATGTTCAGAAACTGGTGCTGTCAAAGTCTTGCGTCATGTGGACAGTGTTGTTGTCATTACTTAGAATACTTCAAGGGGCCAACAGAAACTACACACTATAGCTTTAAAGCATATACAAAAGGACATTTGAACAGTAAACTTTACTTTAGGTGGTATTCATCATTAGAAAGAACCATGAATAAAAACACTAGTAAAATGGATAAAATGTGTTACTTGAGCTAAGAAAACGTAAGGTCACATAAACGAATGATTTAAAAGACTAACTGCAGTGCAATTTTGTGTTGCACATGTACGGATACACTGAAACAGATACGGTCCATCTGTGATCGGCTATTAGAGCCCGAACAATAGATAAAATACTGTTAACACCAGTTGGAAAAAGGACATCTGCTCTGAAAAAACACCTACACAAACACTATTACAAAGACTGGTCATACCAGGTTGAATGCAGCATTTGTCAGCTGTAAAAGAAGTCTGGCAGCCAGCGCTTCAATATGTGTTTTCAATGATGATACAACAAACAGCTGTGAGCTCAAACTGCAGCCGCATAAGTGAAATTGACTGGAAAAATGATTAAATGTATAAAAAGGGACAGTGTGAACAATCATGTCAGACGTGGAGTATACAAAGCAGCCCTCCAAACAATCCGAGCACATGTGCATAGTTTCATATTTGTATTTCACGTGGCCAGGTGACTTCAAACGCTTCATGTTGGTGGAATAATATGTTGGCTCAACAAGGCGGAGATGAAATCTGTTGACAGAACACAAGATTTGCTGATGAAAGCAACAACACAACAGCTTCTTTCACTCCCCTGAAACAACGATGCAGAGGGAGGAGATGAAAAGAGGGGAAGAAAGTAAGAAGCAACAAGACGAGGGGGAAAAGAGAGCCGGGTCAAGAGACAAATCTGAGCCAGTATACGAGTCTCTGGGCTGCACCCCGTCTTCATGGTAATTGACCCTTCGCTAAGCCACGCCCGAAAACCGCCACAGGCCAATCATGGCTTAGCAACCATAACTAGGCGCGGGAGGCCTGTCAAGCTTTCAAGCGAGGGAATCATAACAAGCAAAGCAAAATATCAGACACACAGCACACATACAGAGTAAACATTAAATAATAGGAAAAAATATACATAAATAATAATAGAATACTACATGAGCAATATTTAAAATATATACAATTTGGAAAATGAAATGTACAACTGTTTCAATAGATATAGATAAACTTAATGTGCGAGGGCGGGGCTTAGCAAAGGGTCAATTCCGTCGTTCCAGTGATAAACGCCAGCGCCGAGAGCAGGCGGCTAAGTGAAGACATTATACTTTAGTAAAGGCACAGATCTGTTTGTTGCAACGCAAAAGTAAATCTCTTCCAGTTTGAGGTCTGTTGAATAAAACCCAACATGACATTGCGGCGGAGCCTCAGAGGTGACATCACGGGTTTGGACTGTGATTCACAGCAGGCCATTAGAGGAGGAGGAGGAAGTACAAGTCATACAGCACAGGCTGTAAATCTAACCGTGTGGGGGAGACTGAAATCCAAAGGGGAGCTGAATAACTCAGACTTTACATTTTACTGGGTTTTTTCTCAGTGCACTGACCTGTGAACCAACAGAGTGGTCTACATCAAGGAGTTGGAGTAACATCTATAATGTAACATCTATAATGCAACAGTATAGATGTTATGTAAGTTTGTATTGTTGGCACTCAATACAGAGATAACCTCTGAATCTATTATGTAAAGTGAGTACGTTTTGTCTGTGACATGAATAAACTTGTCATAACCATCGGCGTAACTAATGCAAAGTTTTTCATTTAATTCCACCAACAACTAAACCGTTATGCATAAAGCCCATTTATTACTAAAGTTAAATGGAAGCAATTAAATGTTCATAAGATAAAACGTCAATACAGAAAAAAACATAATTTAGGAACAAAGCTAATGAAAGGAAATGGCATTTAAAAACAAATTAAACAACAATGAATAAATAAAATTAAATGTGCTCTGTGACAATTCGTTGCAGTTATGCCGCCTAGTTATGGCTGCTAAGCTGTGATTGGACAATCATTGTTTGGGAGAGGGGTTTAGTGTATTGGTCAAATTAACCAAAAGTGAATGTTTGATCATATTGAATTATTACCCTGAATAGTCTGGGGGCTTATGAACAAAATGCTGCATCTCCATAGACGGATAGTACCTGGAAAGTATTTTTCCAGGATCAAATAATGTCTCAGATATCATAAAGAACCTGCACTGTCTCATCGCTCAGCTACAGAGTATGTCCAAAGGTTAATACTCAGGGGTAAGACTGATGTTTAATGTTTGAAAGAACTGCATACCGACCTACATCTAATCATCATCATCTCCTTGCCACAGTGCTGATTTGCACTAAACACCTCCACAAATTCTTTCTCTCTCCGTCTCTGTAACCCCCTTAGCTGTGTGTGTGTCTTCTCCCCCCTCTCCCCCCCCCCCGCCCTCGGCTTTTTCCCTAGCCTGGAAAGAGAGTGCAAGAGATGACTATCCAGACAGCTGGGGAGAGAGGGAGGAAGTGTAAATCATATCAGGGAATCTGTCTCTGGGACTCCACGGAAAAACTATGGAGGACAAGGGGTGTGTGTGTGTGTGTGTGTGTGTGTTACATGAATGGATGCCCAATAGATGCCCAACCATGTCAGCTTCACTGACCAGACTGCTGAGACAGCTGGTCCGTAGACAACAGAGAGGCTGTCTTCAACATGCGTTTGCGATACAACAAAACCTTGAAGCGTCAAATCCATCTGTCTTCATCTGCTCATTGGGGTAACGATCCTGCAGTCACCACTCAGCTTTGTTGAATCCTCAGTTCTCTCTGACTTCTACGGTCTGTGTTTTTCTGTGATTAACAAACCGCGGTTTCACTTCAAATCATGTCACTCTGCAGATGGGACGTCTGGTCACTGCTGTGGATTTCTAATTAGATTTAAAACCAAATTTAATTTATTTGAAGAGAACAAATCTTGTGATTACTGATTAGAGACTGGATGATATTCTTAACCATGTTCATTTCTGTTCATATGGTCGCAGTCCTGCCGATACTTCTTTTTTCAAGAATTTCTTGATTTACTTTTTTGATGACTCTCCAGGGTTCAATATCACATTGCCAGAAATTCCATGGGTGGGGAGAGAGAGAGAGAGAGAGAGAGAGAGAGAGAGAGAGAGAGAGGTATTTATGTATATATAGATATGTGTGTGTATATATATGTGTATACATATATATATATATATATATATATATATATATATATATATATATATATATATATATATATATATATATATATATATATATACACACACATTTATATATATATGTATATGTGTATATGTATATATATATATATATATATGTATATGTGTATACATATATATGTGTGTATATATATGTGTGTGTGTGTATATATTTATATATGTGTGTGTGTATATATATATATGTGTGTGTGTGTGTGTGTGTATATATATATATATATATATGTGTGTGTGTATATATATGTGTGTGTATGTGTGTGTGTATGTGTGTGTATATATATATATGTTATATATGTGTGTGTGTGTATATAGGTAGGTAGGTAAGTCCATGGATCTTGTCAGTATTGGCATTTGTCAACATGACAAAAAAATCATAATAGATGTTTATTGATAAGAACATTTACTTGTAAAAGCCAAACTGGAACACAAATTCTTTTGCCACTTGTGATTATAGTCATGTTTCTGTGAAAATCACTTGTCACCAAATCTAACAAACCAAAGCTCAACTTTGATGCCCTACAGGAGGATCCAATAAAAAGCATCAAAGAATGCAATTCATCCCACCAACAACACAACCTAGTGACTCAGTCTGAACAATAAAATGCCTTCACGGATGTGATAAGTAGGGCAGAGCTGTTGTGTTGGATTGCATCTGAATTTTTTTTGTAAGGTTGGGCTCGTTCAAGATGAGCCAGGTCTGCACAGAATCGATCACCGGCGATCGCCGCCCAATGCATTCCGGTTAGATTTGTGTCCGACTTGATCCCAACTTGCTCTGACATCATGCACACGTGGGCCAACCTCACGATATCAAGGTGGCCGCAGGTTTGAGACGCAGGCAACGCAGTTGCTTTTCACTGACTGCAAGATCCACGCGGACCAAGGGCATGCTGGGAAACGCCTGCCTCTCAGCTGATCATTTATATAAACCTTTTATTGATTTTGAATTGGAGGGATTTCAACTGCTATTTGTCTGATTTAAAGGCTTATTCTGTACAAACCACATGTTGTGTGGCTGAGATGGACGTTTAGAAGTCAGAGAGACTAAATCCGTTCAGATTACGGATCATCTACAGTGTGTTAATTAAAATCAGCAACAGATCGCATGTAGAGCATTTTGAAAGCTACTCTGTCATAATAAAAACAACTGGAGACTTGTGTACAAGCTGATATATGGATCTGATAACATTTTATTAAATCGGAATCGGATCACAGTGTTTGTCACTTCCTATTCAGTCTGAAGGCTGCTGGAAACGGCTGGAAACTGTCCGACTTGAGAGCGGGTTTTTGTCACTGCCCCCGGCTGCTGCCGTCTGCTCTCGTACACTTTACAGGCGAGGCGCAGTTCATCTCAAACGAGCCTGTTGTCTTGGGGCATTTATGCAGAGTTCACGTGGCAAAGTGCTGTAAGGCTCTGGATCGCTCATTTTCTCCTCCACTGGATAATTGTATTGTCACGTGTACAGAGAGCACCCATTAACCCTCTTGTCCTACTTGGAAATAAAAATCCAATGAATCCATGTCTATGCTGACATTTTCAGAAATAGACAGTGGCTCTTATGGCAGACGGAGATGGTTAGTAAAAATGGAATCTGACACTATTTAAGACGTAATGCATTACTTAATAATCAAGCTATAGGTCCATATACAGTGGGGAGAACAAGTATTTGATACACTGCCGCTTTTGCAGGTTTTCCCACTTACAAAGCATGTAGAAGTCTGTCATTTTTATCATAGGTACACTTCAACTGTGAGAGACGGAATCTAAAACAAAAATTCAGAAAATCACATTGTATGATTTTTAAGTAATTAATTTGCATTTTATTGCATGACATAAGTATTTGATACATCAGAAAAGCAGAACTTAATAGTTGGTACAGAAACCTTTTTTTGCAATTACAGAGATCATACATTTCCTGTAGTTCTTGACCGAGTTTGCACATACTGCAGCAGGGATTTTGACCCACTCATCCATACAGACCTTCTCCAGATCCTTAAGGTTTCGGGGCTGTCGCTGGGCAATACGGACTTTCAGCTCCCTCCAAATATTTTCTATTGGGTTCAGGTCTGGAGACTGGCTAGGTCACTCCAGGACCTTGAGATGCTTCTTACGGAGCCACTCCTTAGTTGCCCTGGCTGTGTGTTTCGGGTCGTTGTCATGCTGGAAGACCCATCCACGACCCATCTTCAATGCTCTTACTGAGGGAAGGAGGTTGTTGGCCAAGATCTTGCGATACATGGCCCTATCTATCCTCCCCTCAATATGGTGCAGTTGTCCTGTCCCCTTTGCAGAAAGGCATCCCTAAAGAATGATGTTTCCACCTCCATGCTTCACGGTTGGGATGGTGTTCTTGGGGTTGTACTCATCCTTCTTCTTCCTCCAAACACGGCAAGTGGAGTTTAGACCAAAAAGCTCTATTTTTGTTTCATTAGACAGCATGACCTTCTCCCATTCCTCCTCTGGATCATCTAGATGGTCATTGGCAAACTTCAGACGGGCCTGGACATGCGCTGGCTTGAGCAGGGGCACCTTGCGTGCGCTGCAGGATTTTAATCCATGATGGCGTAGTGTGTTACTAATGGTTTTCTTTGAGACTGTGGTCCCAGCTCTCTTCAGGTCATTGACCAGGTCCTGCCGTGTAGTTCTGGGCTGATCCCTCACCTTCCTCATGATCATTGATGCCCCACGAGGTGAGATCTTGCATGGAGCCCCAGACCAACGGAGATTGACCGTCATCTTGAACTTCTTCCATTTTCTAATAATTGCGCCAACAGTTGTTGCCTTCTCACCAAGCTGCTTGCCTATTGTTCTGTAGCCCATCCCAGCCTTGTGCAGGTCTACAATTTTATCCCTGATGTCCTTACACAGCTCTCTGGTCTTGGCCATTGTTGAGAGGTTTGAGTCTGTCTGAGTGTGTGGACAGGTGTCTTTTATACAGGTAACGAGTTCAAACAGTTGCAGTTAATACAGATAATGAGTGGAGAACAGGAGGGCTTCTTAAAGAAAAACTAACAGGTCTGTGAGAGCCGGAATTCTTACTGGTTGGTAGGTGATCAAATACTTATGTCATGCAATAAAATGCTAATTAATTATTTAAAAATCATACAATGTGATTTTCTGGATTTTTGTTTAAGATTCCATCTCTCACAGTTGAAGAGTACCTATGATAAAAATTACAGACCTCTACATGCTTTGTAAGTAGGAAAACCTGCAAAATCGGCAGTGTATCAAATACTTGTTCTCCCCACTGTATGTAGATAACGTAAAATCTCAACTTCTTTGCAGTTTTAAGCAAGTATTAAATCAAGAACAGTTAAAACAAGAGGCTTAGTTTTTGTTGTTGTTGTACAAATTGTAAAATCCTGTGAGACAAATTACAAACCTCAAATCACAGTTTTTACACCAAAAGGGGTGTTTATGAACTCCCAAAAAGTCAAGCTCTAGCTCTGTTGTGCCAGAATTAGCTTCAAGCTAATTTACATTTGAAGTCTCTTGGCAGACTGTAATCAAAAAACATAACCACAATGACGTGCAATACTAAACAAACAGGACAAGAGAAAAATGATGTGCAGCAGTACATTTTGTACACAATACAAACTAGAGCGGCACTCGGAGAGAGCAGAACTTCGCCATACCATGCCCTATTTCACAGTGTTATGAAGGTGAAAAAATATGGGTGTGTAATGTGTGTGTCCGCCCCGTGATATGGATTCGCTCCTCTGGATTCTTCGCCCTTTCAACAAGTTTCCTGAAAATCGGGCCAGTAGTGTTTCCGCAATCGTGCTGACAGACAAACAAACCAACAAACCGAACCAAGAACCAACAATGTTGACAATCTTTTTTTTGATATAGTCAACTGTACAGAAGTTCCATTAAATTGAATTTTTTTGTATTCCTATAGCCCTGATTAGGTTGTGTAAGTGTTCCCATTATTATGTCCACTCCGTTTGATCTTTGTATTCAGGGTTTGCAGCGAAGGTACACTATGAGGTCTGAAACAGAATAACAATGGAGCACCAATGCTTGTTGCTAAGGAGGCGACCGCATCACATAAACGTGTGTGTGTGTGTGTGTGTGTGTGTGTGTGTGTGTGTGTGTGTGTGTGTGTGTGTGTGTGTGTGTGTGTGTGTGTGTGTGTGTGTGTGTGTGTGTGTGTGTTACAGAGGGTGCTGAATCCGCTGCGCGCGCGCACACATACACACCGCTGGCTTTTGCTTATTGCTGTACCTGAGATTTACAACCTTGTTAACAGCGTGGCGGAAAAAAAAACGGCTAAATATCTGCGGCTGAGCGATAAACTGTCCTCTTAGCTCATGACAGCAGGACCTCCACCTTCACACACTACTTTTATGGACCTGGCCCACATACAGTACATCAAATAAAACGAATCTTTATGGTGCATGTGTTGCCTTTCATAATCACAGATTGATTTGGTACGCATCCCTTGCATTCAGCCACAATTCCCACTGCTTTTGTTTGTTGATCGATTTTGCACCCCGAGCAGCCTCGTGGGGTATTACAAGTGTAAACCGTAATGCTGTTTTCATGTTGTCTTTTATATCCGATTCTTCTATTGGGTCAGCTTTACAGTTCAGTCGATGGCCTTATAAAGTATTCCTTTGTCGCTGTGTCCTCTCTGACCTAGATGTCCACGCTGGAGCAGGAAGGGGAGGAGGTGGTGGGACAGGCTCGATGCCCCTTTGAGTCCCGCCAGTCCAACGTCGGCCTTTTTGCAGGTGAGTAAGGCCAGTGGCTGTACAGCACATGTAAACTCAAGGCCCAGGGGTCAAATGCGGCCCCTCACATATTTTGATCTGGCCTGAATATCAACTTAGGTTCACAATAAATTTTGGCCATCCTAGTTGTGTGCCAAACCAAAAAAAACGGGAAAGCTGTTTTCTAACTGCAATCACACTCAAAAAAGAATTTAGCTGATTTGCCGACTTTGAAACTCATGAATTCCAACAGATCCAAAGAGTTTACATATTCAAGACTGTGGTTACATTTTTAAAATGTAATCAGAACCATTGTTTTGCTTGATTTGCTGAATTCTGTGATGGCTGAGCAACTTTGTTCCTGACTTTTTGCACGGCTTTATGTCAACTAAACTTTAAGTGAGAAAGTTATATGAGACACGCAATAATACAGTCGAAGATATTTTACTTTTTCAAATAAATAAATGTTAATAAACTCTACATGTCTGGCCCTTGATGTGATTCTCATTTTCCAGTGTGTCCCATATTGAAACAGAGTTTGACACCCCTGCTGTAAAGACTGTCCTGTCATTGAAATGGCACAGGTTCAGCTCCCATAGCTGCTGGTCTGTGCCATTAGTCCTTTCAAAGTGTCCTTAAAGTTCCAGTAATAGTGAGGCTGGGAGTAACGCGCTTCATATTGTGATTTTTGTTTTTTTATTAAACTGCCGTTAGCTAAGGTAATATGAAGTTGTCATTGGTAAAACAACCAATATACCTGACTGTGAATACATTTGCTCATTGAGAGAGATTCGTAGGCAATCAATGCTGCAAACTTTCATGCTTAAAAGTGTTATATGTATAAATGTTTATTAGGATCTTTATTAAATTATAATTTTTTTAAAGACCATACCAGGTCTTACAAGGTTTTGCTCATTAAATACAAATGTGCACCTAAATATGTAATACAAAGATTTTCATATTCCTGTTAGTTTGTTTTTTGCATTTTTCTCCCACTTTTCCAGGTAGCTTTTTGCTGCCATTTCTTTTTGCATGGTATGAAAATCAATCTGCAGATTTGCAAAACTTCAGTGAACATCAAGTCTGCATCAATTTTTGTCAGTTTAACATTCTTATGTGGTAAAGGCCGACATTGCCTCATAATGTAACTTTGACAAGGGTTAATGCAGACTTGACGTTCACTGTCACAGATTGCATTACTGAAGCAAGTTTCAAGACTATTGATTTTCATATTGCACAGCAATATTACATCCAATGGTTGCCTGGGTCTTTCTAAAACACATCAGCATGGGTCGCAAAATAGATGGCTTAAACATGTCCATGTAGTTGAGTTTGCCCCCATCTCAGACGTGTGGAAAATTGTATCCGAGAATATATAAATGAAAATATAATGATAGACTAAACTACATGTTAACTACTACATCATTCCAAGTCTGTCTGAATGAGTGTAATTCAATATAAGTGCTCCTCACAGGGTGTAATGGGAATTTGCCCCTTGATGGATTCTGATTTGTGTTCAGATTCTCTGTACTAATGATAGCAGAGAGAAGCTGATACTTTGTGAACACGTAGGGGTCAAGTTCATTGGAGAGTGAAAAGAGAGCCAGACCTGCACTTCATCCTGCCAGGTTTCCACTGACATTTATGCAAAGTTCACACAGGGTGTTATTAAAAGTGGCACATTCTCCTGCATCTGTTATCCTCTGCCTCTTCTTAAAGGGCAATAAAAATCCCCTGTGACCAAAAAGACAGAGCGTGGGTTATTATTAAGAATTGTCGTCCCTGACAACATATCTCAATTGCTTTTATGTCCTCTTGTTCTCAGGTGGTGATTTCTACTCGGCCACCATGACAGACTTCCTGGCGAGCGATGCCGTGATTTACAGAAGTCTGGGAGAAAGTAGCCCTGTTCTGCGTACAGTCAAGTACGACTCCAAATGGCTGCGAGGTGAGCACCCAGCACATTATATTTAGCACATTAACGTACAGCTGTATGCTAGTGGTGTTGAGTTGTGGAAACGGAAGACATGTCAACAACTAAGGCTACATTTACATTGCTACGTTTTGGTTAAAAACTAATATCTTTTGCTCCGTTTAAACCTCGCATTCAGACTGCTCTGGAGTTTCAGAGCTCCTAAACTGGAGGAATCTGAAAACACTTCAGACCCCGTTTGGGTTTGGGATCTGCGGAGTTTTGTTGCCGTCTCAACGGCCGCAAACGGAGTCCTTTTGGCAACACTGACGCCATCGTTTCGCCGCCTAATTGGGTCATGGCGTCTCGTCCTCTGAGACTAAGCTACTAAAGTTACCATGGCAACTACCAGCAACGGGCGGAGTATACATGCTGCCTTCTATTTACCCCGGCACGTGCATGCCCAGTATACGAGAATGTTGATGAGATATGCGGTTTGGGCGTGTTAGTTTAAACGGAGATTAGTTCTCCTACTGGAGCTAAAAACACTTTTGGCTCAAAACTATGCTAAAAACCAAAACGTAGCGATGTAAATGTAGCCTAAAGTTGGGCTCTGAAAGCAGAGGCTGGTTCCTTTTTGAATCAGATATTCCAAGTCTGCAAAATGCCAGGGCTCAGAGGATAACAAATCTAATTTTAATCCCTCTGTGCCCTTTCTGTAGTAAACATCCAGGTAGTAGGCTTCTCATTCCTAGCCGCCGCTCACTGTTACAGATTATGTCAGCTGTAACTGATTAACATTAATTCCACAAGTAACTTGGCTCGTGTCTAGTTTGTTTGTTTTCTGCAAGCTGGTGTTTGTGCTCGGCCAACGATGCATCGCTCTCTAACACCCCTGTGAAACAATCTGATCACTTTCAGTCGTCAGAATCTCCCAGTGAAAGTTTTATGTGAGGCTGTAACTAAGGATTACTTTCATTATCTTGTAATTGGCCAATTATTTTCTTGATTAATCGATTGTCACCACAGGAGAGATACCTTCCTGGTCGTCCTCATTAAAAGGAGCGTATAGTGTTGTCAAACGGGCGTCCAGATCCTGAGGAATTGTTGTGTTGTCTCTTTCTGTATGTATGAACTAGGAAATGTCGATCAATTAATTTATTATACTCTGTGTGATATATTAACTATATATCTATATATATATATATATAGACCCCCAACGATATATATATAATCAATATTTCATGTCTTAATTACACTTAGAACTTTAATAGTTCTTAACCCACAAAAGCTGATTACAATTAAGTCCTTAGTTACTCTGCTATTTCAATACAATGAATGTTATCTCTGTGATTGTGAGTTTGTTTCTCGGGATCGTTCTGTCCTTATATTCAGATTTCCCATTTTCCAAATTGAGCATTTGTGTTTACCATCTCCCCTCCCAGCCTGCTCACTATGTAAATGTCATGCTGGAAAATAAGACTTCACAGCCACCGTGTTTGACACACACTTCTCTTTTTTGTCTCCCAAAGAGCCCCATTTCCTCCACGCTATTGAGTACGGGAACTATGTGTACTTCTTCTTCAGCGAGATCGCAGTGGAGTACACCACTCTTGGCAAGGTGAGGAACTCATTTCAGCCAGACGTGTGATTTGTGGTGTCTGTACTTTTGTCTCGAGTGGAATGAACATCGCTTGCCACGCACACCACAACAATAGTTTTAAACGTCTGCTCAATATTCCATGTTGGCAAACATGATTGATAAATGAGTCGTCACCTGTAAGGGATCCTCCCCTCCTGCTGTCCCCCTCAGGTAGTTTTCTCCAGAGTCGCACGTGTTTGTAAGAATGACAACGGCGGTTCGCCGAGGGTGCTGGAACGTTACTGGACTTCGTTCCTCAAAGCACGGCTGAACTGCTCCGTCCCGGGCGACTCCTTTTTCTACTTTGATGTCCTGCAGTCGCTGACAAACGTGTTGCAGATCAACCACCGGCCGGCCGTGCTCGGCGTCTTCACCACACAGGCAAACAGGTTGGGATCAATGTTGTTGTCTCTTCACAATGTCAGCTGTGGTGTGTGTCTGGGTTTATGTACATGTTTTTTTTTTTTTTTTTTTTATTTGCAGTGTTCAAACAGAAACTAGTTCTGTGCTTTAAGAAAGGAAAAAACTGCATAAACAAATAGTCCTGTCCTCCAATATCATATACAGTAGCCATCTCTAAAATGATTTATATGTTAACAGCGAGCAGCAACGTACAGTAATTTCCATTAGCCCCATTTCAACTGTAAACGTTAAGCCCCATGTTTAGTAGTTTTTCAGGGGATAATCCCACAAACTCGGGGCTAACCATGCTCCAGAGCAGGGCCAGCAAGCTCTAAGCTAAGGGTTAGCCCACCAGGAATGTGGTTAATTTACTTCCCTTAACAAGGTTACAAGGGCTTTACAAGCAATGAAACATTTTAAGGCAAACTGTAGAAGAGAAGGCAGGACAAAAAAAAAATCACAGGATAAATAAAGTAGTATTTTCATGTACATGTGTCTAACCGTCAGTATAAGATGAGCTCTCCTTGTTAAAGACAAAGGTTGTGCCAGACTTGGACGAGGTGCTGAATTCCAGCCCTTTGTCTCGCTCTGTCTAATCTCGTCTTCCCTTGTGGTCCCTTCAACAGCATCACCGGCTCAGCGGTCTGTGCGTTCTACATGGACGACATAGAGAAGGCCTTCAGTGGCAAATTCAAAGAGCAGAGGAACAGTGAGACAGCGTGGACACCTGTTCCGGAGGAACAAGTCCCCACACCAAGGTAAGAAACGCATCTTTAAATGACAAACTGTCACTTTCCAAGAACATGTTTTTCTGCATTTCACAATGGAGGTTTTTGCAGCTACTGCTGTTATTGTGATGCACAGACCACTCCGAACAAAAGAAGAAGCAGTCACACAAGACACCTGTTTTCCCCTCCTGCTTGTCCCCAAAGCCAAACAACTGCCGGCGTTTTTGACATCTGTACTCATGGAACTGAATTCACTCCTAATGGGGTTTGTTTTTTGTCTTTGCTGCTGTTGTACAGGCCGGGATGCTGCGCCGGGGAGGGCTCAGCGGCTGCCTACAAGTCGTCCACCAACTTCCCCGACGACACCCTGACTTTCATCAAGTCTTACCCGCTCATGGACGAGTCCGTCCCCTCGGTCAACGACAGGCCCTACTTCACCCGGACCACCAGCAGGTATTGGATTTGTTTAAAAGGCACATTGTAGGTTAGCCTGGTCACCTGCACTCATTTTATCACCAGACCTTCAATGGGTAACATTTATATAGTCAAACAGCACGGGAAGAGTCCACCAAGTGGACGCCAGCACCTCCCCCCACATCCACACAAATTAAGTTCTGTGAGTTTAATTCTTATTAAAAATGACTCGCATATGGTGGTGAAACGTTTAACAGAAAATGAATCCGTGGCAATTTAGATTTTTTTTTTTTTTTAATCAGACACGCACATAATGAAGTTAATTATAAGTTCTGTATTTTTTAAATATATAGGGCTACAACTAACAATTGTTTTAATCATCCATTAGCCAACAATTATTTTCTTGATTAATAGATTATTTTGTCTATTAAACTTGAGAATGGCTTTTAGAAATGCCTGTCAGTTTCCAAAGCCCGAGGTGTTGTTTCAAATGTGTTGTTTTGTCCAAACCCCCAAAGACATTCATTTTACAATGACATAAAAAAAAGCAAAGCAGCAAATCATCACTTGATGATGTTTGGTGTTTTTGCCAGATTATGTCATTTAAAGATTCATTTCTGCTGATCATCTGAACAAATTGTTTCAGCAGCAAAAGTATACTTGCATCCATTTCTGAGTTTGAAAACTGCAACATTTTGCAGCTTATGTTATCATAGTCACAATCAGAAATCTGTTCTCCCAAATGTTATTGTTGTAAAACGGGCCTCTGAGAGAAAATACCAGGATCTCTTCTTTAATGGTTAGTATGTGGGTATTATTTTCTATAGCTACATAAATTACCGGCAGTGTTTCCGCGCTCGGGGCTGTGATTGGTATCGATGAGTGAGCTCAGGTGGAACACACAACCTTGTTCCTCATTAAAACCCATCGGATTTATTCAACGCTCGATCTCAGCCCACATCAAAGCACGGAGAGGGGTCTTTCTTGGGCGCTGACCGACCTGCAGACCGAGGAAGTAACTTGTGTGTGTTGACATTTGAGAATCAACTGATATCAGATGATGATGGGGTGAATGTTGTCACAAATCTTTCAGACCGTACCACATAAACTTCATGGAGGACATGGCTGTACACACAGCAGATACATATCACAGATTCAGACACACAGAGAAACACACACACACACGCAAACAGTATACAGGAGCCTCCTCCATGCCTCCTGAAGCAGAGCCAGGCTGACAGCCAGCCAGACACTGCACCGGCCCCACACAGGGGAAAGATGCGCCGCTTCACATCTGGCGCCAAAAAACATCACATCTGCCTCGCCTCTCCCCAGAGAGGAGCTAGATAAATGAAATCTAACCAGAAGTACATCATGCAGTCATTGCGGGGACGTGCCAGTCAAGTCCATGTGGGTAAACACACCAGCCTCCGTGGGTCCATCTGGGAGGGTGAGGGTGTCCTTTACAGAAGCATCTAGAAGGGATGAGATGCCAAGAATAATACTGAGGTTATTAGAGGAAGTTTGTTGTTTGGGAAAGTGTGGGCAGAGGAAATGAATGAGTAAAGTTCATCCCTCTGTCAACAACCACTGGACTCAGGTGCCCTTCAGCACAGCTCTTAATCCTCAACTGCTCCAGCGCAGCCAGCAGCAGACGAATGTGGTGATACTGGGCAGCTCCCAGGTGTGACTGTGTGGAGCTGGATCAATATGAAGCAGGGTGGGACTCCAAACAAAGCAGCAGTTCGCTGGACTTCCTCATAAATATGAACAAAAGACAGAAAACTGGGACTCGAAAAAAGAGACTGCAGCATGTTGAGGAAAGTGTCTAAACAACAGGGAGGACGAATCGATTGAACGGCTGGGTGGGTGGATGGATAACTGGGTAGATGAATTAATAGGATGAAGGGATTAAAGGATGTAGGCGAAGAAGGAAGGGAAATGGTGGGTTGGTAGATGAAGTGATTGATTGCACGTTGATGCTTTATACAATGAGCTCAGTATTCGCCCACCGTTTGTTTTGTTTACCATGGGAAATCGACTTTGACAAAACAAAACATCAAAGATGCTAACCGGCACATTTGGCACTGTCAGCCCGCTCCAACTTGCTTCTGCTTGAAGGAAGTGACAGCTTCAATTTCAATAGAAGATCTGCACTGTAGATGGCTTACTACAGTGTGTGTTTATAGGGCATCTTCTCCACCAATATATTAATACTTTAAACATAGTTGCATTTATGATAGTCTTCTTGTTTTTCTTTTTTTTTTCTTTTCTGTCTCTTTGTTTTTTTTATTTATTTTTTTTATACAGATTCAAGTTGACCCAGATAGCAGTGGACACGTCTGCTGGGCCGTATAAGAACTACACCGTGGTTTTTCTGGGCTCAGACAACGGCCATGTGCTGAAGATCCTGGCCAGCACAGAGGGAGCCAACGCATCCTTCAGCACCCAACTCCTGGAGGACATCGACGTCTACAACCCTAACAAGTCAGACAACCTGTCTACTTATCTACATGTTGATGTTGTGATTCTGTTTTAAGCCCTCCATGTTTTTCCTTAATTATTTTTCCTCTCTTACTCTCTTTTGTTTGTCTTTGTCCTTTACTTAGTATCTTTTTCAGTTCTTTTCTCTCTTGTTCTTTCTCCTCCTCTCTGTGTTCTGCCTTGATCTGTCCTGCCCACCCACTCTTTGGTCTATTGTAGCACTTTGCATCACCCTTTACAGCTAGAGGGGATGCTTTTTTTCTGTCTTCTGTTTTTTTCTTTTTTTTTTCTTCTTTTTTTTACTGCACAGCTTAAAAAATGTGTCTGCATTGAGCTCGGTCACAGTTAGCTTTCTGTATAATTTTCAGACTGTGCCAGTCGTTTGCAGCGCTAATTTTAAAAATGAAGAAACAAAATCTAAAATGTCTGAATGTTGTGTTTTTCTGTGTTCCCAGATGTAACGTGCAGGGAGAGGACCGGAGGGTGCTGGGTCTGGAGTTGGATCGGGATCATCACGCGTTGTTTGTGGCATTCTCCGGCTGTGTGATCCGAGTGCCGCTGAGCCGCTGCTCTGACTACAGCACCTGCAAGAAGTGAGTCACCTGTTGAGCACAGCTTTACCTCTGCCACAGTAAGGGGTTGTATACCCTTGTGCTGAAACCATTAGTTGATTAATCAATTAGTTGAACACCCCTAAGTCTGCCAGGAAACATCGGATTGCCCCCTTCAGGTGTGAGTCAGCGCCTCAGGGGGAAGAGTTGAAGTGTCTTGGGTTCATGATCAACTAGTCTATATCTATGACGTTCCACTTCCGGGATTGCTCCGGTGCAGCCGGATTTCCTTTCGGCCGGATGTCCGCTACCTTCCACTTTCTTTGTGTTGGAATTTTAAACTCCGGTGAATTTCTGAGGACTATGGTTAACTGCCCCTCAGATCTCTGCAGGGTAAATCCAGACAGCTAGCTAGACCATCTGTCCAATTTGAGTTTTCTGTTGAACGACTAAAACAACCTTTGAACGTACACATGTTCCTTCCCCAGGCTATTTTGCAGCAGCACCGGGGCTCCGTCCGGCGCTTAGCACCGCCCGTGACGATTGTGATTGGTTTAAAGAAATGCCAGTAATCCAGAGCACGTTTTTCTCCCATCCCAGAATGTTGTGTGGACTAGCCAGACCCTCCTCCACAGCGCTGTGGAGGAAGGTCTGGCAATGTGAGACTAATGATCAACTGACAGACTGGGGCAGCGTCCACAGTGATGCTGCCCATTGTACCTGACTGTTGTTGTGAAAAGAGTAGCTGAGCCTGTAGGTGAGGCTCTCAATATACCAACCGATCAGTCATGATGTTTGGCTCGTGACTGAGGGATGGATGGGCTCAGCTTCGAAAATAGCGTGAGGAACTCGTGAACAAGTTCGAAGTAGAACCGCTGCTTATTCCGGTTGAAAGCAGTCACTTGTGGTGGCTTCTGAACAGGATGCCTCCAGGATGTTGGGGACCCCGGGGCAGGACCATAACACACTGGAGGTATTATACACACCATCTGGCCTGGGAATGTCTCGGGATCCCCCTGGAGGAGCTGGAGGACATTTCTGTTACCTTACATGGACCCAGATAAGCGTCAGTTCCAGGGTTTTTAGAATTTAAGTTGGGAGATATTCTATATTTTCTGACAATTTATAAATTAAGCAATGGAATCATGAATACGAACAATCTATCAATAATTAAGATAATCTAAGTTACTGTCCTGAGCCAAACAAATGTCTATCTTTTATTTCAAGAAGAGTAAAAAGTAAGGTTGAAAGTGGGACAAAACATCAAAAGCTGGAAAAATTGGTCAGATGGACTTAGTCCTATTCAGACCCACAATTTGCACTACACGTCTCTTGTGCAGTATTTAGTATTTATGTTCATGTGAATTTACTTTCAGGGGATCTGAGAACAAATAGAAAAAAAGGATCTTTGGGAAATGTTTATGTAGGCAGTCACCGAAACAAAACAAGTCAAAGATTTCCAGCCTGAAGACGGAGACCACACTGCTGCAGCCCAGAAGTACTGCACAAATGTAGGGTTTCCTTGCTGTGTACCTGGAAGAAAAGAGCACTAACACTGCCAGTAAAGGCAGATCAATTTCCTCTGCAGCTACCAATTTAAGAAATGTGTCCACTCCTGGTGCTCTTAGAGGCTTTTGGACAAAAGCCTGTACCAAATAGCAGATGTTATTCTATTATCTGCCTGATCCATGGAGTTGGTGTGGCCTACCTTCCCCAAAAAGCACTCTGAGGTTATTAGTGGTGTTGGCAGGTAAGTGAGAGTAAGATTAAACTGAGCAGCAGGGAAATACGGTGCGGCTGCCACGTAAGAAATGCTGTGGTTAGTGGTGGCAGGGTTAAACACTTTTATAAGCTGATTCTGATCTGATTCCTGCCTGAGCTTCATGTTTGAGCGCACACAGAATAAGAAGTGTTTTTAGTGTGAAAATTTGAGAATATAGTTCTATACAGTTATAATAATAGTTTCATATCCTCAAAATTTACAGCTAGCATGTTTGGACCCGGAAATTAAGTTGGTATAAGAGTAGTGTAGTCTTATAAACATTAAAATGGCAAACAATGACCCAAATTAGCTGGTGCCTTCTTCGCAAATGTAAAAAGTTGCTGTTTTTTTTTTGGTAGTTTCATATTATTCAGTATTTTTACACACACAAGAAACACCAAATCAGGTTAAACAGGAAATCAGTGAACACATTTACATGCACTGCGTAACCTGGTTACTGTAAATTAGCATACACACGCAGCATGTCAGTAATCAGAGTTCTTCCCTAAGCCCAACCTTATTTTGAAACCATTTGTTTCCTGACTTGAGTCTGGACTTTTCCTTACAGCACAAATGTGTCAGAATTTTACAAATAGTCAAATGTTCAATGGTGGGAAGAGACTTATTATTATTATTATTATTATTAGACTTCTACTCCCCTACCCTGATCTGGTTAACTGGGTTTCTCATTTCATCATCAACTTATCGCCCCATAAACACAGTTGCCACAGGTCACTGTCTGTTGTAGATTCTGTAAATTGGTCAAAGTAGAACCTTGAAAGTGCCTCCGTCAAGAGGCTGACATTGCTTTTAGCACAAGTTTACGAGCGGAGGCTCCCTCTTTGTCTACAGCCTTTTGTTTTGTCAGGAGCTGTTTTAGCCCCAGTTAATGTACTTGCTCCCCAGCTTTGGGATCTATTTTTGGGGCTGTGAGGAATGTGGGCCTCATGTACTGTACCTCCCCCCCACCCCCCCCCCCTTTTTCTCAACCCAGTCAACCCAGAGGAAGGATTTCTCCTCAGCTCCACCAGGGAATACATATACCCCCATAGCATGCTAACCCCTCACTGCAAAGGCCTGGAGAAACTCTCAACATCGTTTAGTCATAAATTGGTTCCAGCTGATTGGCCGTGAGCCAGCGCTAGTGGCCGCCTTGTTTTGTGTTTTTGTGAACGATGGAGTAGAGGAAAAGTAGGAATGGGGAGAAAATGGATAGGGCCAGTCTTACTTAAGCTTACGGATCGGCTACATCCCCAAATCCTTTCTAGAGACTAGAGCTACAGCACACCTTATCCTGGGATTAGGGGCCCCATAAGCCTCATCAGCACTGGCCAGGAGGTCAGGTTTCAGCCACCATATCCTACTTTACCACACCAATGAATCTGTCTCCCATCCAGATGAGATTTACCCCATCTCTCTGTTTTCTGCCTCCATTTTCTCTCTGTCTCTGCATTTCTCCTACTCTTGGCTTGCTTTTTTCTCTCTCCCTCCCTCCCTGTAGCCTGCATCGTCAGGTTTCTTTTTTCACTCTAGGCCCTGCTGCCAATATTAGGTTTCAGAAAATGCTCTGTTTTCAGAAGGGTCTAGGAACTGTAGGAAATGGGAGTTTTAATAAAGAAATACAATAAAAGGGCAAAAGAGGCCCCAAACCCTTACAGTCTATAGATCCAGGGATTTTCAACGCCAATGGATATTCCCTTTTTTCATATGAACAGTTTCCACATAGTGACTGTTCTCTTTGTTGCAATGTAGCCACATTCATAGAGCTCAGCAATTAACTTGGTGAAGACAATGATATAAGTAGTGATACGAAAGACGGACAAAACTATAAAAGATAAGATCCAAGTTTTAAGAAAATGGAATATTCCTTTTACTAAGAAACGTATTGTATTATTTGTGAAAGACAAAAAAGGCCTTTTTATTTCCTGGAAAAACATTATTTTTAAAACCTCAATAACAAATGCAGCACAACCGCAGTATTTAACCACCTATCTACTTTAATTAAAGAAATTTATTTTAGCTTAGCCTTTAGTTGTTCACCAGCAGCATCATATTAGCTGAAACCCTCTCCACTAAGTCAGGACTGTTGTATTCCCAGGGGGTTGGCTAAATGACAGCTGGAAGTTATGAGCCTCAGACTCAGAAGCTGGATAAAATCCCTTCTCCCCTCAGCAGCTAATGGATGTTCCTTACACACTGTGCCCGCGGGCGAACATACACACCTATCTGTTCGTCATAGCATGACAGAATACGAGCAAGAAGGCAGAAGAGAAGTCTGAAGTTTTAAAGAGGGACGAGGGACACACACGAACACATGTCGTATATAAACTGCAAATATGAGAACAGCGTCAGACAAAGAACAAATTACTTTGTCTCTCCCCGAAACCACAGCTGGACACGACTGGCCTCTATTCCCATAGTGCTTCAGTGTCGAGGCTCTTTCCTGTCGTCATAACTGTTGAGGAATGTGGTGATGGAGAGGAGAAGAGAGGCAGTATGGGGAGAGGGATGCATATATACCTTATGGCTAGCGCATGAATAATTTATAAAAGCTGCACTATGCAGTGTCGCACATTGACAGCCACACACGTTGGCAAGAGTCATTTTAAGACCCCGATACCCAGAGGTCCTCTGTCAGTCTGTGACGCTGTGAGAGACAGGAAGTTTTGTTGTTTTTTTCTGATGAGAAGAAAGTTTGTCGGTCGCTCTGAAGTTCAGATTTTCCGTTTTTTCGTGCATGTTGAAGTGTCAATACTGGGATTTAGTTTGAACAAATATGGGCAAAATACAGGGGGTGAAACCGAACAGGAACACCAGTCACTACAGTAGTTCAGGAGTAAAAGCCAGTTATGTGAAGCTCACAATGTTTAGTTTTCAGTCAGTCTTGCCTAGCCAGACCCATGTCCACTCTTTGTTTTAGCACTTTGCCAGCGCTGGAGATAGGTCTGGCTGAACCCATCATAATTCTGCACCAAGGGAAATAAAGAACTGAGTTACTGTGTATTGCTTTAAACCAATCACAATTGTCTTGGGCAGCACTAAGGAGAATTTCATCTGAAATAGGCAGCCTTATAAGGCCCTGTGAGTCAGACTAGTTTTCAGCTTACTCACGGAAGTATCGACTCAACTCGGTGGTCATTTTAAAAGCCTTTGTCATTATTGTTGTTGGGTAAATATTTCATTAACTATCTTGTACCAGGACTTGTGAGCACTGCTGTCCCTGCTGTGTCTTATGCACTTGCGACTTGCTTTTTTAAATTAGTTTTTAGTGTGTATATAGTTTCCTGTGCCTTCGCAGCAAATCAGTTACTTTGGAACAATGAAGCTATTCAATCAATCAGTCTGTTGACAATTATGGAAAAAATGTTTCTTCACCAAGATGCTCATCATCACAAAATCCTCACCAACACAGTCCTAAAGACACCTCACCCGATATTTTACGAATCACAAAGCTACCGTTGAGTTGAACAAACCCACCTTGACAGTGTCAATAACAACAAAAAAAGGTTATGAGCTTCACTAAATCTGTATAAACTGCAGCATTGTTTGCATAATTATAGAGACGGTCTTCCTAAAAAACAACAGCATCAATTGTTTGTGGAAATGTCTAAAGGGACTTGCGTATGTTTACTTGTCTTTTTGATGGCGTGTGAATTGTGTGGTTGGGTGTTCCTGTTATTGTTTTTCTTGTCCTTTCCATGAAAACTATTCTTGCATACATATAGTACATATGTGTGCGAAGGACGCAGACAAATGCATGCATTCACGCTGTGTTCCCAGCTGCACGCGTAGGACAGGGAATAGTCTCTATGTTGATTTCCCTCTGTTCTGTAAGAGTGACACACTAATGTTCTCTCAGTGGGATTTCTCTATAATGTTTACAGACTGAGGGTGAAGGTGGTGTGACTCCTGCACACTCAGTTAAGATAGTTGTAAATAATTTGACTGTGGATATTTAAAAGAGGCCACAGGAGTCCTCATTAAAACTTGTTCCATGACTGCCGTAAAGGTTTTGGTTTGACATGACGCTGCACTCGGCACTAGCAATCTGCAGATGTTTCCTGTTTGTTTACTTTTACCTCTGGTGGCATTATTCAGCGAAATATTATTCTCTAAAGTGACTGTAGATTGGCAGCAACATTATTACTATGTTGTTGCTACTGGGTGAAAACCATAGACCTGCAAAGAGCAAGTTCTGTAGCTGTGAAAAAACATACTGTTAATTTCTGTCACTGACACCCAGCATAGTTTTGTAATTATGCAGTGGCATGATAAAGGCCAAAAGGATCATGGAACTCATTCCAGAGTGCAGGATTTAAAACCGCACAGTTAAACCAAACATGAGGCAGAGCGACTGACAGCAGATCAGTGGAAGAGTTGAATCAACAGAAGTGGCGTGTGAGGATTGCAGAGTGCAGTAAAAGGACTGAATGTTGTGATTCTGCTGGGATTTTATACTGAAGGAAATGTGACTAACGGCTACTGATGGTGGATAATGCGGACTGCCTTAAATGGAGGAAGTAAACAGCAGACAGCATGTTACTCGCTAAATCACAAAACACAGTACTGTAAGTAGGAGCAGGTGATTGACTTGTCTGCTGACTGCTAACATGAGACTGGAACAACGCTGGCTGGTCATTCAGAATAAGCTCATTCATGGCTAGTTAGTATGGCGGCATTGCGTGAACTGCAGTGACCTGCAGTGATCCTGGCTTGTAAGCAAGAGTTTATGCACCACCAAAAGTCAAAACACAAGATTGGAAACTGTCCAGTCTTTTAAAATTGATTGATTGATTGATTAACACCACCCAACATATAAGTCACAGTTACAGTTAAAATAATAGTTATTTAAAAAAGCAACGTAAGCTACTCTGTAGTTTGAACCCCTTTCACATATTTAAACCATGCATTTCAAACTCAGATCGCCTGCAGAAGCAATCAATTTTGTGGAAAAGCCCTCCTGTTGCAATGAACGCTATGGATTGGGAACGGAATCTATTGTTTATGTATTAATTATTTGACATTTAATTTACTAACTAAAAAAAGTGGATTCAGTTTTAAATGACTCTTTATTATTATTTTTTCTGATGTAGTTGGTTTGTTTACGAGTGCAGAATTATCATCTACAAGTTAAACTCTTCAATTATGTAGGGGTAAATACTTGTACTTTATATGATCAAAACAGTTATGCAGAAGAGTACAAAACAAGCTCTGTTTTTCCTTCAATTCAGTAAGAAAACAAAAGTCCACAGTCCTAACTCTAATCACAAACCAATCTGGTTGCGATCTCCCCTCCTTTCTTTCTGTGGGATCGTTTGCATTGGTCTCTGTTACGGAGCAGTCCGTAGTGTTGGGACATTTGTTAGGCAACGTTTGAAACGGAATGTTAGCAAACGGCTAATTACTGCCCATTTTCATCCATACATGAAAGCACTGCAGATACTGTGTTGTGCATATGTACAATAACCATGTGTTATCATTCATATTTAGCTATGCTGTATTTAGACACTGCACCTCTTTGTGTGTAGGCAGACTTTGTAAACAAATTGGTTAATTTGCATAAGAACAAGATGATGGGACTTGCATGAAGAGTCACATCTAGGGACGGGCAGGAGCTATAAATGCTGTGAGACATTGCATTGGATAATTGTTGTGTAATTATCTATGTATACTGTATTTGTCCCTATCAAATAAATATAATTTCTTTGGTGGCTCAGTGGTTAGCACTTCTGCCTCACAGCTAGTTGGCACTACAGAGTTTGATCCCCGGGTCTGTGTTGAGTTTGCGTGTTCTTCGCGTGTTTGCTCCGGTTTCCTCCCACCATAAAGACATGCATTGTAGGTAACTAAGACTACAGTTGAAAATTAGCCGTCTGGCTAACGCTGCCGCTTTTACAGAAATGTTGATTAATGTGCATTGTCCTAATAAATACATCGTATATCTTAATATACATAATGATTTATGCAGCAATAATGGCACTTTTGCTGTGTCACTTACTGTAGCGATGCTTCAGTAAATGATAACTATTTGTGCATTTTTCACCTTGCTTAATTAAAATGAAACTGCAGCAATTTCATCTTCAATTTTATGAGTTTTTTTTTTTCTTGGTTGTTTCTTCTTCGTTTCTGTCTTTGCCTCAATTAAATTTTTTCAGTCACGTGTTTCATACTGCGCTACACATGAAGCTCATTTCTCTGCCCTGTGTTAAGGCCGAGTTGAGGAAAGGGATGAGTGTTGTTAAGCTGGTGGCAGTGTAGTGCCTCATCTCCCAGCAAACAGCTGCTGGGCTCGGTGTTCCTCACACACGCTGCTCTCCACAAATACTTAATCACTGACCATCTGTCTGTCTGTCTGTGTCTCTGGTGCAGAAGCTGTCTGTCTTCACGGGACCCTTACTGCATTTGGCTCAAGTCTGGCAGCTGTGCCACAATCTCACCTGGCTTCAAGTAAGTTTTACACACACACACACACACACACACAAAAACAAACACACACGCAGAGTCGCAAATGACACAATTCATACTTATTATAGGGGAGAGTATACAAATGCCACAACCACCATTACAGCTGTCAATGCTGTCACATTCATTCATGTTATTGTGGTGCACTAAAGTATTGATATTATAATAACTTATTATTATTGTGTAAGAGATTGTCTGTCTGTTTTTAGTTTAATTTAATGTTGTGAAAGAACATCTTAAAATGAATGGCAATTGATTTCAATTACAAACATTTATTTAAATTTAAAAATAGTCATACGTAATCCAAAGAACTTTGCTACAGTAGTGTCTGTAGCTCGTGACTGTACAGTAGTTTGCTTTAGCACAGTTATTGTTTACAATTGTGGGGACAATACCAAAGTTTTACAGCAGCAGTTTGTCATGCTCGTCTTTTAAAAAAGAAAGTGCTCAGTGGAGCAGCTAAAACAACACACTGACAGCACAATACGTTTAGTGGGTTTTAAGGCTCCGTGAAAGGTAGTAAAGCCCAAATAAAGACAGAAATGGTATCTGACAGCTACAGACCCACTTTACAGCGTCACCGCTGCCAAAAGCTGTTTGCATTATACAAGGTAATTGTTGTAAGGGAATTTTGGATGAACTGATTTTTATGTGAAAGTGTCTAATATGGATAAGATGTAGGTCGAACACTTAAAGTCAACCGAACTGCTGGTGGCATCACAAATTCAAATATATTTCAACCCCACAAAACTTTTTATTTTAAATTCTTGTGTAGATGCTTAAGTGTCCAAAGACAACAGGCATGTCCTACATTTTGGGAAATATGTATAAAATACTGCACAAGACATCTAGAATATTTCCATTGATGGAATGGAGCAGAACTTAAACATATTTTTCATCTTTTGTAGTTTCCACTACAGAGTTGAAGCAAGAAGATACTGAAGGAATATATACATTTGATACTCTCAGACAGGATGGAATAAAACGTATAGTCACTTCATGAGAAATAAACTGAGGGGAACTGGATGTTAGGGGATTTATTATCTGGTACAGTCTCCAATCCCAAACTGTAAATCAGCACTTAACTGCAGAGGCCACAAAGCTGTTGGTGCACCGATCCCTGTTTTAAAATGGTTGTCGATGTTGCTGTTCTGGTCCCAGTTTTATTGACGAACACGTGTTTTAACATCACTGGTTGGGGTGTGGCCAGAAGTGCAGAATGCTTCAAGCTTTCAGCACATTAACTGTGCAGCAGCAATGTTCTGCCTGATGTGATTTTATTGTTGACTCCCCACTTTCAACACAGAGGTCTCCAATCATGAACCACACAGGGACAAAAGTGTGCAGATTTGCATTCTAATCAAACACTCCGGCAGGAGGTTTTGGCTGTTAATCCTTCTCTGGACGAAGTTGTACTAATTAGTGAGTTCAGCCACCGTGGTGTTTGGCCAGTCTGAAAGCACATGGGTGGACGCAGCTATACAAAGACATTATTAGGCTTCTAACTCACAGTCACCGCGGACAGTTTTGTAACATAGTCAATCATGCGTTGCCTAGTGGCCGCGGAAGGATTCATTTGCATGCCTCCTTGAGTGAGTTGTTCGACACTGTGCACATCAACTGGGCCTGCATGCAGCGCTAGAAGTCTGACCAGCAGTTTCAACTGAATCACTTGAGCCCCACAATATGTTTCCAATTTTGTTTATACACGAGTGGCTGCCATGTATTCCACATTTGACAATAATACCCTCCCATGCTATTGTTTCTGTGAGTGTGGATGCAGCACGGGATGTTAGAGGGAGGGCGTGAGAACCTGGAGGAGACTGAAATCACAAGTCTTCATTTTTGCTGTTAAAAGTGAATTTTTTTATTGAAAATAAGAAAAAAAAACACGTTTGATTGACAGCTGAGGTGGCACAGAGACGCAATGTAAACCCTGCTGGAAACTGTAGCTTACAAGGACAGTGTGTCAGTGGTGTTGAAGAATACATATCACAAAAGTTCAGCATCTAAACTAACCTGTCTTAACATTTGCAGGTATAGGTTTTTATGATGTTTGAAGCACTGCAGTCGAGCAGCTAATTAGCTACTGTATCCAGCCTGTATACTGACACTATCGGTGCTATTTTGTTTGAGTGCTCACTCAGCAAGCTATGGTGCAGAGCAAGACATGTCATTGGGTGTAGATAAAAAAAAAAAAAGAAGCTAATTTGGGTTGCAGTTCAAACTCTTTTTTTGGTTAACATCTCAACTGTTATCAGCCAATAATGGAACAGTGAATGTTTTTTTCCATTATTTTTATATATAGAGAGGGAGAGAAAATATATAAAAAGAGAGTAATATCATAAGGAAAGCATGTTCAGGTTAAAAAATCAAGACCATATATTATGCTAAACAGTTTTTAATTAAAGATAAGGGAAACGGATCGAAAAAGCAGGGACAGTTGCTGCTTTATGTAGACAGTACAGTTTAGAATATAATGATTTCATTGGCTATTTGCAAACAATGTCTCAGTCTGCGTAGACAGAAACGGCATTCTGGTTAATGCACAGAAAAGGGTTGGTGTCATGAAACCAAAAATTTAAATTATGAAGAGAGCATAATTCACAGAGCAGATTGCTGCTGTTCAATTTTTTCAACAAAAGAATGTTGGAAATGATTTCCTTTTGTTTGTTTTAAATTCAACCAGTAATTTCTTGTGTTTTTAGCACAGTTTACGGAGCAGATCTCTCTCTTCCTCCCGGTTTCAAAGCCTGTGTCATAAAAAGTGATGTTGGGCTGCATGTGTTTCAATCATGCAGCGGTGTACCTCACTGTCTGGCAAAATGGGAAGGAAAGATGAATGGGTTGTTGGATGGACAGATGGATGGATGAATAGGTAGACAGACAGATGGATGCAGTAAAGGGTAGAGGAGGAGCAGAAGCAGTAGAGGCAGTTAAAGTTACTATTTTCTCCTCCTGGGTTCCTCCTGACAGTCAAGGACTTTGTGCGTCCCTGTGTGGTTGATGGCCAACCTGTTCTTAAATCACCACGCTGGCTGTTGTCTCTCTTACCTCTGCAGTACGTACATTGGTTGTAAACTGTGTATGGAGTTTTCTGTAGACTGACGTTCCACTACACTCACCTTCCCCCTCCGTAACACACACACACACACACACAGTGCCACTTCCACTGTTGACTGGCTTCCAATAGATTATTTTGATGGCTGAAAATGTGCAGACCTGGAATTATTGCATATAGTCTGCTTGGCCACCCAGACACATTACTTTCCCTGCCCTCACACGGACAGAGGCTAATGGGATTTTTTCCCCTTCTTTTAGATGCATGTCTTTGTGTGCCCTCCTATATTTGTGTATTTGACAGTATAATATTTGGTTTCTTGTACATACATTGACCATCATAGAGTTTTGTTGGTGTATTTCAAAGCTGCTGGATTCCTACTCCACAGTGACTTCCTGAAGCCTTGTCTCACCAGCTGTTTCCAGCAGTGGGTTGCTTACCTTAGTATAAAGACTGGGAGCAGTCTCACAGTGACAGCAAGACTTCATGAAGTCGCTGTGCCTGGTCCTGAAATTATCACATGCAAAAAAAACAACGGTAACTTGTATTTTTACTCTTTTTATTTTTTTATTAAATAATCAAGATATAACGTGTTAATCAGTGAGCTTTAGAGGTGCTGGTAGGCAGATTGTGTTACCTTCATACAGAGCTGGGCTATCTGCTTGCAGCCTTTGTGTTGAGCTAACCTCATTTAAGGTTAATATTAAGCATACACACATAAGAGTGGTATGTATCTTCTCATCTAACTATGAGCAGCAAGAGTGCACGACCAAAATACAATGGCTAATGTCCTTACCGCAGCGGCCCGGGTTCGACTCCGACCCGCGGCCCCTGTCAATCTTCAGCTGGACTATCAATAAAGGCAAAAAGAAAAACAAAATGTATCTTTAACTAAGACAAACGAAATCCCTAATGTTCACAAAAATGCATTAAATTGAAATCGGACATCATAGTTAGCTTTATAAGACCTTGGGGTAGATGTTATATAAGTGGCGTGACGAAATTCAAACTGTAAATATACTTTAATTATGCTGAAAGTGAAACTAACTAGCCGCGATCTGTAAACACAGGATTGGAGGGGCAGTCGCAGCTAACGAAACCCCTAATGTTCACAAAAATTCATTAAATTCAAATCAGACACCATTGTTAGCTTTATAAGACATTGGGGTACATGATATGTAAGTGGCGTGACGAAATTCAAACTGTAAATATACGAAAGTTATGCCGAAAGTGTAGCAACGATCTTTTCCCATAGGATTAAATGGGACACATAGCCTAGCTTGCAGCTCCAGAGCTCTGCGGAGCCCCGAGCGGTCGTCCAGTAACCGAGAAACGGTGACTTTAACTGGGTATGGAGGTTGCCGCTTTCTCGTCAGACTGTGTGGAGCTCCTAAAGTCCGACACGTCTTACTAAATTTGC